>NW_011494717.1:4361531-4377361 GCF_000754665.1 Bison bison bison | reverse complement strand
CAGGCAGAAAGCAAAGAAGAACTAAAGAGCCTCTTGATGAAAGTGAACGAGGAGAGTGAAAAAGTTGGCTTAAAGCTCAACATTCAGAAAATGAAGATCATGGCATCTGGTCTCATCACTTCATGGGAAATAGATGGGGAAACAGTGGAAACAGTGGCTGACTTTATTTTGGGGGGCTCCAAAATCACTGCAGATAGTGATTGCAGCCATGAAATTAAAAGACGCTTACTCCTTGGAAGGAAAGTTATGACCAACCTAGATAGCATATTAAAAAGCAGAGACATTACTTTGTTAACAAATGTCCATCTAGTCAAGGCTATGGTTTTTCCAGTGGTCAGGTATGGATGTGAGAGTTGGACTATAAAGAAAGCTGAGCACTGAAGAATTGATGCTTTTGAACTGTGGTGTTGGAGAAGACTCTTGAGAGTCCCTTGGACTGCAAGGAGATCAAACCAGTCCATCCTAAAGGAGATCACTCCTGGGTGTTCATTGGAAGGACTGATGTTGAAGCTGAAACTCCAATACTTTGGCCACCTGATGCGAAGAGTGGACTCACTTGAAAAGACCCTGATGTTGGGAAAGATTGAAGGCAGGAGGAGAAGGAGACAATAGAGGATGAGGTGGTTAGATGGCATCACCGACTCAATGGACATGAGTTTGGGTAGACTCTGGGAGTTGGTGATGGACAGAGAGGCCTGGCGCACTGCAATTCATGGGGTCACAGAGAATCGGACACAACTGAGCGACTGAACTGAACTGAATTGAATGTAGGGGACACAGTTCAATCCCTGGTCTGGAGGATTCTACATGCCTCCAGGGCAACTAAGCCTGCAAGCCACAACTACTGAGCCCACATGCTCTTGAGTCTGTGGTCCACAACAAGAGAATACTGCAATGAGAAACCCATGCACCCCAGCTAGAGAGTAATCCTTGCTCGCTGCAACTACAGAAAGCCCATGGACAGCAATGAAGACCCAGCATAGTCAAAAATAAATACATGAATAAATAAATTAAAAAAAAAAAAGAGTCACAGGGGTGGGTTTCTTCTGATCCCTAAAATACTCACTGTATTCTTCCATATACTCTCTCTCTCACCATAACTGAGCAGAGTCAGAGCCTGGAATCAGAAAATGGAAGAAGCCTGGATTGCCAAGCTCACCAGTTAGAAGAGAACCAGCTGACCCACAGTTCCAAAGGACTCACACTGGAATTTTCCTCAATGAGAATTAAACTGTTATTGTTTTAGGTCATTAAAATTTGGGATAGTTTGTTATAGTGACTGAGTTGTCTGACAAAGGGCAAAAAAGAGATTCTTCTCTCTATAATATGTCATACTATTCCAGTTTTATCTCCAGTCATACAGGCCAAGGCTTTTCACACCTCTATTTCCTTACTCATGTTGTTAGCTTAATCATCACTTGAAAAATCTCAGCTAGTGACACCTAGAAAATGCCCACATTCTCCTTTCCACATTCTCCTTTTTGTCTCTTTCTGTATCTATCATTCTGAATCAAATATAGTATCATTCCAAATATTTAAATCTATGGTAATCTAAATATATGAAAAGATCCTAAAAAATAGACATAAAAAGAACAGGTATGCATCAAAATTTAGTATATGATAATAATAAAGGCATTTCAAGTCAGTGAGTAAAAGTAATACAGTTAACACATTATGTTGGGGATAACTGGTTAGCCATTTGGGTGGGGAGAGAAATCTGGATCATTATCATAATTATGCCTAAGTATTCAAATACAAGATTTAAACATAAAAGCAACAGCAGTAAAGATAGGTGCCTGGCATTTTTAATCTTTGCATATAGAAGATCTTTTAAAGCATAATCCCTACACAGAGTGGAGAAATAATAATTCAAAAAGACTTCACATATATCATAAATCACTAGAAAAGATCAAGAACCTAGTAGCAAAGTGAGAAAGATATTAAAAGAGTAATTCACATATTAAAACAGCCAAAAGACATGTGAAAATATATTCATCATCTCTTCAGAACTTAAACTTCATGAAGGAAGAATTCTTTTCAAGTTTGCTCATCAAGATACTCTACAACTTAGGTCAGTCTCTGTGTATATTCATTTGGTAAGTAAAAGATCTACTGACTGAATGAATGAATGAAGGAATAAATCATTAAACAAATACCAATCTGCTCTCTTCTTATTTTGATCATTAGGTTAGCTTTATTAAAGATTTGTTCATATACAATGCAACTTAAGTTGTATAAAAATTTCTCGTACTCATTTACATGTATGAGTCATGTGTTTTTCAGTCCAAAATTCCAATTAGAGGCATTAACCTAGAGAATAAATAATCTAACAATGTAAAAGTATATATTTGTTTTACAAGCCTGCTATTGCTACTGCTAAGTCATTTCAGGCGTGTCCAACTCTGTGCAACCCCATAGTCAGCAGCCTACCAGGCTCCCCCATCCCTGGGATTCTCCAGGCAAGAACACTGGAGTGGGTTGCCATTTCCTTTTCCAATACATGAAAGTGAAAAGTGAAAGTGAAGTCGCTCAGTCGTGTCCAACTGTTTGTGACCCCATGGACCACAGCCTACCAGGCTCCTCCATCCATGGGATTTTCCAGTCGAGAGTACTGGACTGGGGTGCCAGTGCCTTCTAGTAAATATTAAATATGCTATACTTTTAAAGATATCTGTTCATGGTTTGTGAAAGTGATAAGAACTAGGTGAACTAAAATTCTAGAATGAGACTATCTTAAAATAAGCTGGTAATGATTGCCATTCATCTTGTTTCTTGGGGCATTTGTCAGATCTGGATATGTACTAAGTATTGAGTCAAGGAGAAGAATAACACTATGGGAAAGAATAACTAGCAAAGCTTTTAGTGGTGACACAAGGGTAGGAACCTAGATTGGATACTGAAGAGGATTCAGAGGCATGATTTGTTTTCTCTACAAAATATTTTCTAAATATTACAGTTGAGTGGAGGGTGGGAGTATAAGATTAACAGTTTAAAAGGCAGAATGAAATTATCCACATATTATTTTACTAAGAAAAAAAAAAAACAATTTTCTAAAGGAAGGAGTTTACCTCAAATATTGCCACTCTACTTCTTAAGACATTACCAAACTTTGAAGCTGTTTTGAGGTGGGAGGCTAAAGAGATAAGATATAAATCCCTGAAGGTGAAGAATAAATCTCTGCAGTTTTCAAGACAAAGGAGACAGATATCCACAAGGCTTTCAATAAAAATCTTAGGGTAATAAATCCGTAGGAACAACAGCAGACCAGAACTAGACTGAATCTCTTTAAAGCTAAAATCAAACCCAACACTGGAGAAGGAAATGGCAACCCACTCCAGTATTCTTGTCTGGAGAATCCCAGGGACGGGGGAGCCTGGTGGGCTGCCACCTGTGGGGTCGTACAGAGTCGGACACGACTGCTGCAACTTAGCAGCAGCAGCAAACCCAGCACAGCTCAACTCAAACGGTGGCTGAACTGAGGCAATCAGATCCTCTCTGTGTGCAAAAGAAGGAAACAATCTCTGATGAAACATAATTATAGAAGGCCTTTGCAGTTCCTTTATTCACAATGTCTGGCATATCATCAAAAATTATTAGATATATAAAGAGGCAAGACCAACCGACAAAGACAAATATAACAGGAACTAACCCAAAGATGAAGCAGATCAGAGATAGATAAATTATGGCCTATGGGCCATATATTGACAATGTCTCTTTTTATAAAAATGTTTTATTGAAATGTAGCTATATTCATTTACCTGTGTATCATATATAACTTCTTTTATGTCATAATAGTGGGTTGAGTAATAAAGAGAGAGATCATGTAAGTGAGCAAGCCTAAAGTTTTTACTGTCTGGCCCTTTACAAAACAAGTATTCCAGTCTCTGAAGTAGATAACAGAGTTGACAAGTGGGGATTATAAAATAAATGTTAATAATATTTTAAAGATACTAATGAAAAAGAAGGAAAAAATAAGTAAGTTTTACCAGAAAGTTGAAATTTATTTTAAAGATGGATTAAATATAATTTCTAGAATGTAAAAATACGGTATCTGAATTTAACGAAAGATAAGTTTACGAGCAGACTTTACAGAAAAATACAGGATTAAGGAACTTAAAAACAAGTCATAGAAAAATATAAATTGAAGTGTGGAATGAATAAAACATGTAAATATCAGATAAGAGCACAGGAGATGTGTGTCAAAAATACGTGTAATTGAAATTCCATAAGAAGAAGAAAAAGGAGGCAAAAGCAATATCTAAAGCCATATCATTTGAAAAATTTCCAAAACTACTGAAAGATATCAACCTGCAGACTCAATAAGTTCTGAACAACCTCAGCAGAATAAATGAAAAGAAAACCACATGTTGAAACATTATAGAAAAGTTTCTGGAACCAAAGACAAAAAAAAAAACAAAACCACAAAACCTTAAAGGCAGTCAGAGGAAAAAAAAAAAAAAAATTACCTGACAAAAATGTAAGGCTTCTCAAAAGAATTAATGGAACTCAGAAAACAATGAAAAATCATCTTTAAAGTGATGAAAGAAAACAACTGTCAACTCAGTATTGGTTACCTAGCAAAATGTAACCTTCAGAAATGAAGGCAGAGTAAAAACTATTTTCAAACAAAAAAATAAAAGTTGAGTGACTTTTCCGTCAGAAGATATGCCCAAAAGAAACATAAAAGGGAATTTTTCAGCAGAAAGAAAATATTCCCAGATGAAAACAGCGAAAATGTGAGAAGGAAAGAAGAACACCAGAGAGGATAAAAAGGATAAAACATGACTAAATATAAATGAATATTGATGGCACAAAACAATAAATACAATTTCATGTGAAGTGTCTAATGTATTTAGAACTACAATGCATGGCTAATGCCAAACAGAAATAATAATAAAGTTAGAAAAGGCTAAATGGTGAAAATTTTATAGAATTTTTAGATGAATCAAGAAGTGATGAAAACCAATGATTTTTATTATATTCTAATAAGTCAAAGATGTATGTTGTTACTGTTGCAGTGAAAAGGAGAAAAAGAGGAATGAGTTTTTTTCTTTCTTGTTCTTGAGAACAAAAGAAGATAAAAAGAACAGCAGGCCTGAAAGTCCTAGTTTTTTTGTAACTAAGTTTGCTTTTCTGCCCCTTAACACTGCAGGAGCTACACTTCACACCTATTTACCTTTGACTCTATACTCATTGGAAAAGACCCTGATGCTGGGAAAGATTGAGGGCAGAAGGAGAAGGGGGTGACAGAGGATGAGATGGCTGGATGGCATCATCGACTCAATGAACATGAGTCTGAGCAAACTCTGGGAGACAGTGAAGGACAGGGAAGCCTGGGGTTCTGCAGTCCATGAGGAAATAACTGAGTGAACAACAGCTATGCTAAATACATCCTGTATCTGGTGTTTGTCATTTCAACACCATTACCCTTGTAGTGACATATCAGAAAGGCCAGAGCCACTGAACTGCCAGGCTCAGTTACTGGGTTTCTGACTCCAGCCTATGACTGTCTTTGAAACAAAGTAAGAGGGAGAAATCAAGACCCTAATACCTTTGTTCCTCATCACCGACTCCAGACTGTGAGCCCTTATCTTATATAGCCCCTAGACTCATAGAGGCGGGGGGCGGTGGGGGGACACAATTCTTGAGGCATGGACCTACTGTGTTCTCCTCTCCTCTGAGAATTAAAGCCACCTTTCTATTTCTTGCAAACTGTCTCCGTATTTTTTATTCAGCTTCAGTGTGAAGAGGAAACATTAAAATTTTACGTAACCTCCTGCACCTTCTGCCTCTGTAACTCAGCTTGCTCCTTTCAAAGTCTGGATCACATAGGTCTCAGAAAGTGGGGACTCACAATACTAGGAACTAGAGCTTATCTCACTCACCCCTGTTCTGCTCTTTGCAATCGCCCAGCCTCTGCAAACCCACAAACTCAATTAATCAGGCCTGTCTGTGTATAAGAACTCTTTAACCTCTTTGTTTGGGGCTCAGAGCTTGGAGTGTTAACTCCTCTGGGCCTGCTGGCGTAATAAACCTGAGTTCTCTAACTCTCCGAGTGTGGTGCTTGGTTTCTCGAGTACTGGTTTCTGCAACAGGTGGGCAAAGAAAGACAAGATTTTGGCCAGCAACATTACCCCTAAGGTAACAATTAAAATACTATGAAAATAATGTAAACTAAGAAATGGCAACCCACTCCAGTATTCTTGCCTAGAGAATTCCATGGACAGAGCAGCCTGGCGGGCTACAGACCATGGGGTTGCAAGGAGTCGGACATGGCTGAAAAACTAACATTTTCACTTTTCAGTAAAGTAATAAACTGTCCGTAATTCCATGAAGTTCAAATGGTTTACTTCACTGAATACTCCACTGAAATATTAAAATTGTCAGATTGTATTAAAAATCAAACATTTAACTATAATGTACTTAAAAAACACATGCACTAAGTTTTATATATATATATATATATATACACATACAAAAAAGAAGGTTAAGGCAAACAAAATGACATTCCTGGAGTACAGATTATCATAAGTATAAATGGATCAATCCCACAAAAATAGCACAATTCTAAATCTATTTATCTCTAAAATACAGCTTTAATAAAATCAAAGCAAGAATTGCTACAACTAAAAGGAGAATTAGGGACTTGATGGCGGTCCAGTGGTTAATACTCTGGACTTCCACTGCAGGGGGGCATAAATTCCGTCCCTGGTCAGGAAACTAAGATCCCACATGCTGTGTAGCACGGCCAAAAAAAAAAAGAGAGAGAGAGAGAATTGGGCCCGTTAGCAGTGCAATATGAGAGTTTAACACACCTCCTGCAATAGCTGATAAAAGAAGAGACAGGAATTGGCAAGGATATAGAAAATCTGAACAAAAGAGTTAATGAACTGGACCTAATTAACACACATATAACACTGCACCCAAAACCAGAATTTTTTTTTAAATTTTTTTGAGTACAGGTAGAGCATTTGCCAGGATCAACTATGCGTTGGACAATATGGACAATAAAGAGCTCTACATTTCAAAATATTGAAATCATTCACAGTAAAGTTTGTGACTATTAACGGGATTAAGCCAGAAATTAGTAACAAACAGATACCCAAAATGCAAATCAAAGCCACAGTGGTATGCCAGCACAGTGGGTGGTGGGAGGAGAAAAGAAGTACATGTGAAGATGTAATGAAAATGTAAAGCAACTGGAGATTCTCCCATGAATTAGTGCACCTCTTTATCAGTTTCTAAACAGGTTGAATATGCACATACTACACACATGCATACGGGCATGCGTGCTCAGTCATGTCTGACTCTGCAACCCCATGGACTATAGCCTCCCAGGCTCCTCTGTCCATAGAATTTTTCAAGTAAGAATACTGGAATGGGTTGCCATTTCCTCCTCCAGGGGATCTTTCTGACCCAGGGATCCAGCTCAAGTCTTTTGCATCTCCTGTGTTGGCAGGGGTATTCTTTACTGCTAGCACCACCTGGGAAACTACATGAATACTACATGAATCACTCCCAGATACGCAGCCAACAGAATACGTGTTCAGCAAAAGACATGTATCCAGCTGTTCACATCAACACTATCTGAAATAGACAATTGAAACCAACAATTGAACTAGACAATTGAAATCCAACTGACCAGTAGAATAGATAAACATATTTTGGTATTTTCATATAATGGAATACTATAGAGTAATGAGAGTTAATTACATGCAATGATATCAAGATAGCCTACGAACACAATGTTCAACAAAAATAGCCACAAAAATATTGATTTTATAAAAACTAGAAAATTTTCAAAACGAATTCAACATGGATTATGGTTATTCTCAGGAATGTAGTGACTGGAAGGATATCTTGGTTGCTAGTAATGTTTTTGATCTTACGCTGGTCATACAGTTGTGTGTAGCTCAGAAAACTCATCAAGACTATACATGTATGCTATGTACACATTGTGTGTGTATATTGTATCTCCATAAAATGCTTAAAAATTATTGCAATTGTAAGAATTGAAAAAGTACAATTTTGACCATAGGAATAGATAACTGAATTAGAATAGAGGTGAAATTTATGGAAGAGGAGAATGTCAAGAATATAAGCAGCCTAAATCCTGGATACATTGTCTAAATGCACACTGGGTGTCCTCCACATAAAGGCAGAACTTGAGGAAGACTGTGAGTCAGTTGCTAAAATGGATAAGAGAGTGGAATGTAGAGATGGGAAGGTAACACTCCTGAAAAAGTTCATAGGATGGGAGCTTTTAACAGAATAGTGAAAAAGAAATGATTTAGAATGAAAACCGTGGAAAAAAAGAGTCCATTTCCCCAAAACGTGACACACGGATTATAAGAAATAAGAATCCCCCACTTCGGAAGAAGGCAAGTCAAAAGAAAGACTCAGGATAGAGCTGTATATTTGTTACTGAAGGACCCAGAGGACATACCTAGTCAAACATTTAGGAATACAGGAACTGCAGAAATGAGGTTCCAGAGAGAATGCTAGGAAGATTTGAGTGGGGGAGGGTAAAAGGAAGCAGGGTTAGAGGAGAAGGGATAAGGACATAGGAAGTGTGAACAAACGGAGAACCAAAACGCTACATGTAACCAAGGGTAACTTGTTTCTGAGGATGTCTCAATCTGCATGAGTGAACTTCCAACTTGATTACCCAGGTCATGGGGTTCTTTCAGTGTATTTGAAAACTGGGACATATGTTGATTGTGAGATGCTGGGGGAAAGAGAGAAACAGGGACAGTGGTGACCCCACTTCACACTGCACTCTCCAACCTCACATGCTCTCAGTTACTTTGACCTGAAACCTGCACTGGAGATTACACGCTCAGAGCAAGTAAATGATATAAGAACTCTTCTATAGCAGCACAGAAATCTACTTTCTTCCTTAAGACCCCAAGCAATGGAGAAGTGATAGCCTCAGTCAATCGCCTTCTACAATTTTAAGCAACTTGAATGATTAGAAAGTTCTTCCTAATCTGGAAACCACATCTGCCTCCATGTAATTCCCGTATATTAGTTCTACTTCTGCCTGCTGGAGCCAAACAGAGAAAGCTTGCTTCCTGTTCCACATGACAGCACATCAAATATTTATTGACAGTTCTCATGTCACCAGTGTTTTCTCCAGGCCAAACTCCCTTAGGTCCTAGCTGTCTCAGAATCGATGGACTATGGAAGCACAGATGATGTATCCTTCATTTCCAAACCACTAACACCTGTTTCAGATACTAAATGGTAGCAAAATAAATAAATTTCTGGTCAGCATTTACACCTGGGGCTCCACTGACATATAATAAGACAAGTCTGCATATGGAAAACCAAATAATTCACTTTTAAAGCAATACTGCTATATGGATAAATGTATGCTCTGTCTCTACTCTTCAAACAGCAAAAATACTCCACAAGTATATTGGTTTTAAAGAATCACAATTACAGTTCCATGGTTGGTAACTACTAGCTATAAAACACTGATTTTATGAGAATTGTAGGTCAAGTGAACTGAACCATGAAATAGCAAATGTGTCTAAAGATCACATCCTGTCACAAAGTTAAGTTACATTTGTACTCCAAAACTCTACCTTGGAAAACTTGGGAATAAAGAATTGTTTTAGGAGACTCAAATAATATCTCCTGTTTTCAGTCAATGTCTGCTTGTTTCAGAAGTGGCCTCTGGACACACTGGAAGCTGGAAAAGGCCAGGGAAACATATTTTCTCTCTAGTGAGAAGATATATCCATGAGTAGAGTAGTATGGAGATTACTGACTATTACTCTTTCTGCCTGTATTTCTAACATGGTTATCACCACAAATCACAACTCTTGCCTAACCTACTGCAAACTCCAAGCACCTTCTTTGAACAGAGTCCTGTGTTAGATGCAAAGGTAAGCTCACTGAGTATGTATCTCTCTTCTCTAAAGAACTTCCAATCTAGTCCAAGATACAAGACTAAAGCTTCAGTATGATTAACATAGAGTGATCAGTCATAGCATGTGTGAAGGCATGGGTAATGAATGAACATAAACATATACATACCTATAATAACAGAGTTGCACATAATTCCTGGTTTTACCATCAATTGACACCATGACCCTTGACCAATCACTAAACCTTTATGGTTGACATCAGAGGGATAATAGCTACTTTTGTATTACATGGCTCTACTTCTCCAGTCTTCTTACTGGAGAAGTAGAGCCATGTAATACAAATGGAATACATGGCATGGAATATCACTGACGTCTCCCTCCTCACTGAAATGGGTTCTCCAGCTTTATCATAACACTATACTCTACTGGTTCTTCTTCTCCATTGGCTGCCCCCTTACCGTCTGTTCTGTTTTCTATTATGTCTATAATTTTCAAAATTGGACTTGTAAAACAACATTCAAAAAACTAATATCACAGCATCCAGTCCTATCACTTCATGGCAAATTTATGGGGAAACAGTGGAAATAGTGACAGACTTTATTTTCTTGGGCTCCAAAATTACTGCAGATGGTGACTGCAGCCATGAAAATAAAAGACACGTGTTCCTTGGAAGAAAAGCTATGACAAACCTTGACAGTGTAGACACGTTACTTTGCCAACAAAGGTCCATATAGTCAAAGCTATGGTTTTTCCAGTAGTCATATATGGATGTGAGAGTTGGACCATAAAGAAGGCTGAAGAATTGATGTTTTTGAACTCTGGTGTTGGAGAAAACTCTTGAGAATCCCTTGGACTGCAAGGAGACCAAACTAGTAAATTCTAAAGAAAATCAATCCTGAATAGTCATTTAAGGGACTGATGCTAAGACTGAAGCTCCAATACTTTGGCCACCTGATGTAATGAGTCGACTCATTGGGAAATACCCTGATTTGGGGAAAGATTGAAGGCAAGAGGAGAAGGGGACAACAGAGGGTGAGATAGTTGGATGGCATCACTGACTCAATGGACATGATTTTGAGCAAGCTCCAGAAGATGGTGACGGACAGGGAAGCCTGGTGTGCTGCAGTCCATGGGGTTGCGAAGAGTTGGACATGATTGAGTGACTGAACAACAACAAAGTTGGATTGCTCCAAGATTTGGTCCTGTAACACTTTCCCTTTTCTACTTGTATTTATTCTATATGGAATCTTATCTAATACCAAAGATTTAAATATTGTCCCTCTTTCACTGACTCCCAAAATTGAATCTCCAGGTCTCATCTTCCCTCTAAGTTCCAAACTATAGTTCTAGTTACCTTAACACAGTTTTACAAATGCTATGAGTATGCCTATTAAGTGTCTCAAGCTAAACATTTCCAATTCAAAAAATGTGGCTTTCCCTCTTTTAAAATCTGTTCTTCCCTTACTCTGCCATTCTTAATAAACATAATTCTATTCACAAAGGTCCTAAAGCCAAAGATAAGGCATAACCCTTGAATAATAGTTTCCTCCTCTAGGAAATCTACCAGAAAGTCATTTTGACCAGACTTCCAGAATATATCCCAGGTCAGTTACCTCCCTTCCACTTTCCCTGTTGCTATCCTAGTCCAAGTCCTGGCCTAGCTTCCTCCGCCTGGACTAGGTCTTCTTGAGGTACTACAGGTGTGGCTCAGAGGGTAAAGTGTCTGCCTGGAATGTGGGAGCCCAGGGTTCGATCCCTGGGTCAGGAAGATCCCCTGGAGAAGGAAATGGCAACCCACTCCAGTACTCTTGCTTGGAGAATCCCATGGAGGGAGGAGCCTGATGGGCTACAGTCCATGGGGTCGCAAAGAGTTGGACACAACTGAGCAACTTCACTTTCACTTTAGGTCTTATAATTAGTCTCCTTTCCTCCACTCTACACATGTCAGACTGACTAATCCTTAAATTTTTTTTTTACCTAGGATCAGGCTATTTACCTGCCTAAAAAACACTCTAATGGCTTTGCATTTTATGCTAAAAAACTCAAACTCATCACCTGACCTATGAGGCCTTTACGCAGTCTCTGGTCACTTCTCTGGCATCAACTCCTACAACTCTTCCCTGCTCCTTGCAGGTCTCTGGCCCTAATGGCCTCCTTGAACATGGGGAGGGCTCAATGGACCTTGGAATCTCTATAGTACCTATCCCCTCTGCCTACAACTGTGCCCCACATCACTTCATGGCTGATATCTTCCCATCATCCAGGTATAGTCTTCTGAGAAAATTCCTTGAATGTAAAGTCCCCATGGCAGCCATGAAAATACTCTTAGATGTCCAGAAGCACAGCTGACACAGCTGTTGAGCTTTGGTGATCATTGCTGTCTTTGCCTCAAAGCTAAGTCTCCCTCAGTCAATGACTGAGTTTGGCCAAGACATTAAGGCAGACCCACTCCTAGTGTCTGAATCCAAGCTCTGTCTGCTCCCTGCACACATGTTCAGGCAAGGAATGAAAGAAAGTGAAAGTGAAGTCACTCAGTTGTGTCCGACTCTTTGTGACCCCATGGACTGTGGCCTACCAGGCTTCTCTGTCCATGGGATTTTCCAGGCAAGAATACTGGAGTGGGTTGCCATTTCCTTCTCCAGGAGATCTTCCTGACCCAGGGATTGAATCTTCCTCATTGTAGGCAGACGCTTTACTGTCTGAGCCACCAGGCAAGGAATGACAACTTTATTTAGAAAGCCAGGTGTCTGAGAAGGTGGCGGGCTAGCACCCTAGAGTACCATCTCACTGGGGTCTGGATGCCAGTTTCTTTTATATAACAGACACAGGGAGGAGGTAAGAAAGTAAAGTAGAAAGGCCATTGGTCTTGCAAAATATCTCCTGGTTTGGCCAGCATGGGGATGGGATGTATTCTTCTTTTCTGTAGCCATTCACAGGTGGGCAGGGTCAGATTTCTTCCCTCTGAGCTGAGCAAAGGCACTTTAGTTTAACTTTCAGGTAGAGGGGCCAGGGTTCCCCAAGGCAGGCCGTTATGTATTCGTACAGCTATAGACAGCATCCTTTCCGTGACTACAGAAGCAACAGCAATGAAAAACCAAAGCTAAAGAAACAGATCCAACAGAGTCAGATTCTGTTCTTCCCTGTTACACTAGGAGCTGCAGGTCTTTCCTCACAGCCATGTTTCATCTTGAAGACTTGTGGATGGCTTTGCCAAAACGTAGACTGTGCGGCAATCTATGACACATTCGCCCAAACTTCCTCTGCACCTCTCTCTCCACTGAAGGTCACCTTGCATCAGGGTGTGTCAGTTCTCCTCAACTCCCTCCCTACCTCCCCTTGCACAGACATTTCCACTAGTAAATCACATGCATATTTAAACCCTTCTTTGTGCCGGCTTCTCAGAGGACTCCAATTAAAACGGCATAAACAATTGATCCTGTGACATTAATGATTTTTAAAATCTGTGCATCATAATTGAAAATATATGTTTATATTGTTACATTATTCATCCCACATACAACATTGTCCCCATTTTATACATTAGGAGCTGAGACTCAGAAAGAACAAATGACATATGCCATGAATCATAATAACCAAATGTAAAAGTACAATTTGCCTTTGCATTCCAAACTCTTTCCACCACAGCAGTAGCTCTCAGTTTCCTGCCTCTGTACCGAGGAGGGCATCCAAGATTCCTAAAAGACTGAAAACTGCCACAACATGCAAGCTTGTGTAATAAGTCACTTCAGTTGTGTCCAGCTCTTTGCAGCCCAATGGATTGTACCCGTCAGGCTCCCCTGTCCACGGGATTCTCCAGGCAAGAATATTGGAGTGGGTTGCCATGCCCTCCACCAGAGGATCTTCCTAACCCAGGGATGGAACCTGCATCTCCTTTGTCTCCAGCATTGGCAAGCGGGTACTTTACCACACATCTGCATCTAAATGATACTCTGGGAGTTTTGTACCTTGGTTTTGACTTACCCTAGGGTCATGCATTTAGTCAGGAAGGACAGAATGCTTCGCATTTTTATTCTACATGACATCCTTCTTGGGCAGTAACACAGACACTCTTTACATTATGCAAATGCATTTTCTCCTGGCCCCTCATTATTTTAGAGAATCAAGTCTACCAAAGGTCAATGTCTTTGTCAGCAACGGGGTGGATGCTGGCAGTGTGACGTGACAAAGCTGCAGCCTGTTAGCAGTCTTTGTCAGCAGCAGCCTGTGAGCTTACCTCTCTTGCCCTAGCAAGGCAATTTCACTTTTCCTTCAGACCAGCCTAGAAGAAAAAAATTTCCTTTTCTTTTGATGTTTAAAAGTCAGATCCACCCACTTCTCCAAATGCCCAGCAGAATTGATGCTGGCTGTTTGGAAGGGTCACTTTTTATCAAAACTTATTGCAAAAAATTTCCACTTCTTCACTCAGCTATCATGTTGGCACCAATTCTCCTGCTTTATGCTTCTCAAGGAGACTTAACCAACCCAAGACCAGATAGAAAGTGTAGCCATCAACTTTCAACTCCTGGGATATTCAAACCAACAGTTCTCAGTGATACACTGCATTGTGTATGAGTCCTCCATCATATTTGAATGACATGCCATCATTTCCTTCGGAAAAGCCCCGATCTACCAACATGAGTGCATGCTAAGTCACTTCATTTCTGTCTGACTCTTTGCAACCCTTTAGACTATAGCCCACCAGTCTCCTCTGTCCATGGAATTCTCCGGGCAAGAATACTGGAGTGGGTTGCCTTGCCCTCCTCCAGGGGATCTTCCCAACCCAGGGAGCGAACTCATGACTCTTATGTCTTCTACACTGGCAGGCAGGTTCTTTACCACTAGCGCCATCTGGGAAGCCCTTACTAACGACACCCACAAAATTTTTGTACTGTATCTTCCAATACAAGTTTCCTGGTAAATTTTATATTTAAGTGTATTTTCATTTTGATATACAGGCATAGCAGGAAACTATTTATTGAAAACAAAAATATAAGGACAGAAAAGTTGTTTGCTGTCAGAATAATAGAGAAAGTGCTATATTTAAAGGATGGTTCTAAAATAATAAGAATGGCATTCAAGTGTAGTTTACACACACTTCCTTGCCAATCTTTTTTTTTAATTTGCATTAACTAATAGCTTTATTATGTTTATCAAAGTTAAGAACACAACTGTGATTTTTAATCAAAGTCTGGTTAGTAATATGAAAATGCCATTATTCTGACATTATAAAAAATGAATTTTTCTAATAGCAACTTTACATGACACTCAGTTCACTCATACAGCTCCCCTTTTTTGCAGAAAAGTAAAACTGAAATGCACAGAGGAAAATTAAGTTTCCCAAGGTCATACATCTGGTTAGTTACTAAAGAGGGATTAGAATCCAGAATTGCTAGTACATAATTCATTTCCTGCTCTGAGCTTATCTTGTAAATGCTTGAACCCTGGATACACTCTGGTTCTTAACAATGTGGTGAAGGTGGTGGTTTAGTCACTAAATCATGTCCTACTCTAGTGACCTCATGGACTGTAGCCTGCCAGGCTCCACTGTTTATGGGATTTCCCAGACAAGAATACTGGAGTGGCTTGCCATTTCCTTTACAGGGGATGTTCCCAACCCAGGGATCAAACCTGGGTCTTTTGCATTGCAGGTGGATTCTTTACTGACTGAGTGACTAGGGAATCCCCCTTAACAATGTAGTGATGAGTTTGTCTTGGTTTTATATTCCTAGATGTGTGACCAGAGTAGCTGGGAACCACTTGTCAGGAGGTTTCACTGGTTTGGAGAGGGTTGGGCTTGAAGTGAGCTTTGAAGATTCAGGCAACCAAGAGAAAAAAAGCAACAAAGTGAATGGTCCCAGAAGAGAAAACAGTGGGAACATTTGCAGAGTAGTAAGTATATTCAGTTCAGCTGCTCAGTCATGTTCGACTCCTTGTGACCCCACGGAGTAAGTATAT
>NW_011494717.1:4332223-4361431 GCF_000754665.1 Bison bison bison | reverse complement strand
AGTAAGTATATTAGTATGTACAGAAAAAATACTGTACAACAAATCAGGAGAAACAAATGTGGGGCTTTTGGAAACTTACTGGAGAGGAAACGCTGGCTAAGTGTAACTGACTCAAGTGAAAACTAGCCTGGATAAATATATAAGCCACAAAAATGGATGGCAATGAAAGAGATCTTGGAATTTTTCAAGAATCTGAATTTCCATCCAGCCTCATGTCTGACACATACTTGCAATAGGGATTTATAGCCTCCTGCTGTACTCAGAAGTGGACGCACATTCCCCGTGACTTCTAAAAAAAGCTTGTATGTGGTTATTCTGAGAGCCAATATGCACTGAGCAAGTAGCACACAGTGCTGACTCTGGAACCAAGGATTCGACCTCACAGCTCTGATCTGGACTATGGTCACAGGAGAAAGAGGAAGTAACATAGCACGGATCAATGCAAGGAAATGCCGAGGGCCATGAGAACAAGCAGGACCACTCTTAGCGAGGGAAAGAAACAGTGGTCCGCTTATAGAGAGGGAACTTCAGGGGTCCAACACCACAGATAAATACAAAGAGAAGTTAAAAAAAATCATCTTATCTTCCTCCTCCCCTAGGCTCTATTTTCCATTTCCATATAAAAGGCATCAGCCAGTGCTCAGATACCATCATTAAACTACAAATGTCTTTAAAAACAGGTGTGGACCCATCTGAAACTTCCATCTCTGAGGCAAATGTATCTTCACAGATTGTTGTTGCTGCTGCTGCTGCTGCTAAGTTGCTTCAGTCCTGTCCGACTCTTTGCGACCCCATAGATGGCAGCCCACCAGGCTCCCCCATCCCTGGGATTCTCCAGGCAAGAACACTGGAGTGGGTTGCCATTTCCTTCTCCAATGCATGAAAGTGAAAAGTGAAAGGGAAGTTGCTCAGTCGTGTTCGACTCTTAGCGACCCCATGGACTACAGCCTATCAGGCTCCTCCGTCCATGGGGTTTCCCAGGCAAGAGTACTGGAGTGGGGTTAGGAGCAATCAGATGAAAAAAAGAAGGTCTGTTGCCTGCATAAAGCATGTGGACAAGGATCAGAACTCAGGGAAGAAACCTAAGTCTTCCTTTGAAGCAAAAAGTAGGCCGTTAACTTAGGTATTTAAATTGGTGCATGAACCCCACAGGGCAGAAAAAAAATCCAATGTACTCCAGAACCAAATTACAAGGTAGAAAAAGTTCAATTCACATAAATACATGGATTAACTGATCTGAGAATTGGGTTCAATTGTCACCTTTGGGAAAATCAAATCTGTCATATTAATAACAAGAGTATTAAGATGATCCTCCTATTCAAATGCTAATCACAATAAGGGCTTTTCTACATGTTATCGAGCAAAATAAAACATTTTTCAAATATAAAGATTCGGCAAACTTCGTAATACCTCGAGAGCCTTATTAAAAGTGTTCACACATTTAAATAAAATTACATTCCAGCCTAATCACCTCAGGCAGATATCTTTCCCGGTGAGGTGGCTTTCCCCCAGGGTCCCATCTGAACAGCCACACACGCGGGATTTCACAGTCATTTATCTCTCACGGCATTACAGATATTGAGTTCAGATTATTCATGTTGCAAAACTGGTGGTTTAATGATCTGGAGGCCATGTCCACACTCCTAACACCTAATCACTTTGGCCGTGTAACAGCACTAAAGAGTGCTGATATTAAAGGAAAAAAGACACTTCCTAGAATAAGACTTATTTCTGAACAAGGCTGCCAAGCCTTTTTCCCTAAGCAGAATTGTCAATTTATATTCAGAATACTACAGCCCAGATTCGTCAGGTAGTTTGAAAATAAATGACAACCTCATTAGGCAAAGAAGCTTACAGTCCTGTGCCCTCCACACTCACAGCAACAAAGCCAGAGTCTCAATTCCAGACTCTGTGTCCCTTAAAGACTGTGTTCAACTATCCAGTCTAATGATGAGAATCATGAGGTGCTCAGTAAATCCTGTGGCTTTATTATCATCGTTTCGGAAAATGTATTCGTTAGGACAGCGAATACCCAGCTACAGAAACTACCAACTTTTCAACTTCTGCAGTGCAACACAATGCAGGCACATTCCCACTCATACTGTTGCAGAAACCAGTCATGGAGAAACCAAGCACCACACTCGGAGAGTTGGAGAACTCAGGTTTATTACACCAGCGGGCCCAAAGGAGTTAACACTCCAAGCTCTGAGCGCTGAACAAAGGGGTTACAGAGTTTTTATAGACAGGCTATAGTGGGCAACACTAGCTGCTAACAGGCTGGTTTAAACTAAGGGGTTTCATGCACATGTGAATAGCAATCAAGAAGGGGCTGGGGATGCCTGACCTTTACACAGACAGGCATGACTAAGCAGGTTTGCAGGGGCTGGGCAATTGCAAAGAGCAGGATAAGGGTGAGTGAGATAAGCTCCAGTTCCTAGTATTTTAAGTCCCCACTTTCTGAGGCTATGTGACCTACGTGATCCAGATTTTGCAAGGAGCAAGCTGAGTTACAGAGGCAGAACGAGCAGGAAGCCATGTAAAGTTTTAACTTTTCCTCTTCAATACACAATCCAATTGGCTTTTCATCAGGCAGAATCCAGTTCTTTCCATCTTGTGGCACCACCATGTTTGAGGTATTCTCTCAGTCCTTGGCTGAAGTATTTACATTCACTCAGCCAACTAATAAAAAGAGTATGCATTGATACTATCTTGGGACAAGAGAAAACAGATTGATGGGTAGGTCTCTGCTGTAATACATGGACTGATTGATTGTGTTTTAGTTAAAAGGGGGGATTGCATAGGAGAACATAGGGATAATGGTAGAGTATGTGACAAAATTCCCAAAGAAAATCATAGTTTCAACAAGGATATTTTGAAAGTAAAAGGTTTCGCCGCATCCATCCAGTCTCGATCATCCATTGACTTACAAATTGTGCACCTAGTCTGTTTCACATCCTCAGAGCTAGAGTTGAGCCTCGGCATCCCCCTCTCCTTGTCCAAGAGCATCTAGGTTACTGGACAGGTATGTGTGGAAGGGGAAACAATAAACAGAGGAATGCATTATGGTGGGAGCAAGAGCATGAAAAAATGCAACTTCTTCTAGATTCTTCTTCATTTCTGTTTTAGTCTCAGAATGTCTTTTTTGACAATTTGCCTTTGAATTTTCATCCCTTGGTCTCACACAAGAGGTATATATTGTGGATCTGCCCAAGAGCAAATAAAAGAGGGAAGAATGCTTAAAATACATTGAATGAAAAATTAAACCTAAGTGCTTAGTTTGTAGCAGAAACAATCCAATCATCATTATCATTTTCACGAGAATTTATCCTAAAGAAATCATTCGGTGGAAGCAGAATGTTATATAAATCAATATGTTTATTGCCGAATCAGCTACAATAGTTAAAAAAAATTAGAAATAGCCAAAATGTTCAATACTAACCTTACATTTACTGATGGGGTGTGACAGAATCATTAAAACTACACTAAATTGGAAGATGGAAATATTTATGTCACTATTTTAATACAAGTAGACAGGGAGCTGTTTCTTTCACATAGACTATATATAATACACACAGCAAATGAAAGTAATTGCTTTATTGGGGTGGTGAAGTGACAGGTAATTTTTAAAAGTCAAACATTATCTTTAATATTGCTACATCAACTTCTCAGTAATTAAAACAGTTATACCATCTGCATGTGGGAGGCAAAACATACAATTTATTATTCATTCTGAAAAAACTGTCACTTCACAAACTCACTAGCATTTGTTATCTAGAAGTTTTTATGTTGGTTTGGCTGCATGCTCTTCCCCTCACCACTGTATTATTTTCCTTTTCACAAGCTGTTGTTGTTCAGTCGCTAAGTTGTATCCGATTCTTTGCGACCCCATGAACTGCAGCACACCAGGCTCCTTTGTCCTCCATGATATCCCATTGTTTACTCAAATTCATGTCCATCGAGTCGGTGATGCCATCCAACCATCTCATCCTCTGTCATCCTCTTTTCCTTCTGCCCTCAACCTTTCCCAGCATTGGGGTCTCTTCCAGTGAATTGGTGCTTTGCGTCAGATGACCAAAATTTTGGAACTTCAGCATCAGTCTTTGCAATGAATATTCAGGGTTGATTTCCTTTAGGATTTACTGGCTTGATCTCTTTACAGTCCAAGGGCCACTCAAGTGTCTTCTCCAGCACAGTTTGAATATATCAGTTCTTCTTTGCTCAGCCTTCCTTATGGTCCAACTCTCACATCCGTATATGACTACTGGAAAAACCATAGCTTTGATTATACAGACCTTTGTTGGCAAAGTAACGTCTCTGCTTTTTAATATGCTGTTTAGGTTTGTAATAGCTTTCCTTACGAGGAGTAAGCATTTTTTTAAATTTCATGGCTGCAGTCACTGTCTGCAGTGATGTGGGAATCCAAGAATATAAAATCTGTCACTGCTCCCACTTTTTTCCTTACTATTTGCCATGAAAATTTTCTATTTTTTATAAGTTCAGTTCAGTCACTCAGTCGTGTCCAACTCTTTGTGACCCCATGAATCGCAGCACGCCAGGCCTCCCTGTCCATCACCAACTCCCGGAGTTCACTCAGACTCACGTCCATCGAATCAGTGATGCCATCCAGCCATCTCATCCTCTGTCCTCCCCTTCTCCTCCTGCCCCCAATCCCTCCCAGCATCAGAGTCTTTTCCAATGAGTCAACTCTTCACATGAGGTGGCCAAAGTACTGGAGTTTCAGCTTTAGCATCATTCCTTCCAAAGAACACCCAGAGCTGATCTCCTTTAGAATGGACTGGTTGGATCTCCTTGCAGTCCAAGATCCTCTCTCAAATCATAGCTTTTCCTTGCTCTTTTCCAGCATATTCTCTCCAGAATTATAAGATTCCCTTTGCCCCTCAGAAAGCTGGATTTCTGAGTTATAGAAACATCTCATGGGCATATCCATTCCCAGTGGTCATGACTTCAGTCTCCTCCCTAAATAAAATTCAGAAACTCTCTAAACTCAGGGGCACAAGCAATTGTGAGTTGTTCTGAGCCATACTTGAGGCAGAAAATAGACAGTGGTTTGAAGACTATGATAAATATCCTCTAGGGCTACAAATTAAATAAGGTAAAATATGTAAGTAAACTCTCAAATTAGCAGTACTAGCTCTGGAGTACATTGCTTCAGGACAAATTTAGATTCTTCTTCTTACAGTTACCTTGGACAATTTATTATTTATTTCCGTGTAAGCAGAGCTGGAAAATTAATGGTTGAAGCCATTGTGTATTTACCTAAGTTTAAAAAATTTATTTTTGATGAATTTTATCAAAATTTATTTTGATTTACAAATTACATTGCTGAGAGAATCTCTGTTAAAAAATATTTCTGTGCCTCAACTATTTCATCCTGTGAAAAAAAAAAGTGAAGAGAAGTAGGATGAAAAGGAGCTGTGACTACACAGAGGTGGGATAAGGATTACGTGAGATAATGAATGTACCATACTTGGCATCTATGTATATTCAAATATGTTAGCTATTTTTTTCAGTAAGGGTTATGAGAATGGAAAAGATTGTGTTTTCATACATGAAAGTGAAAGTTGCTCAGTCATGTCCAACTCTGCGTCCCCGTGGACTATACAGTCCATGGAATTCCCCAGGCCAGAATACTGGAGTGGGTAGCATTTCCCTTCTCCAGGGGAACTTCTCAACCCAGGGATTGAACCCAGGTCTCCCACATTGCAAGCAGATTCTTCACCAATTGAGCCACAAGGGAAGTCCGTTTGTTTTCATATATGCATAGGTGAATTAAGTAGAACTGATATTGAGTATATAACAGTAAATAACATAAAGAGGCTATTCTATTCAATTACAAATATTACTGAGCACCTATGATGTATATACAGCATTCTGTTTGGCACTGGACATAAGACTGAATTATGTGGGGAAACTTATTCTTATAGATATTTTGAATATCTATCAAGGTTTCTCTTTTTTCACTGCCTCTCAACAGAACCTACAATGATGTTTTGAACAGGTTCTGTGCTCAGTGAAAGTGTGCTTAGAGAATTTTGACAGCTGTGTATATGGACAAGAAGTTGGTAAACAGTTTCTGATATTAGAATATTTCTGGTATTAGAATGGCCTAGAACTGCATAGAGCAAAGGCATGATCTTATGTATGTATTATGCATATTTTTTAAGCAGGTTATGACTAATGTTTCTAGGGCATTGTTGTCCACTATCTACTGAACTCAGACTCCTTCCATTAGCCTGAATTCAGATGTTTCTGGACATGCTATTGGGCTGAATTAGCATGAAGTAGACTACCAGTCAGAATTTCCCTACTAGGACCACCAACCATGCCTGGATCACTATCTAAAGAATTGCATTAGGGCTAAGAGACCAGATGTGGACAAACAGAAGAGGAGGGAATAGGATACTTTCCTGCAGTTTTCTCAGAATGCACAGGGCTTAATGGATAATCATAGTAGAGTCCTTCAACTCTAAATCATCTTTACTACAGAAAACCCAACATCCTATTTCCTTCCTTTCCTGCCAATGGATCAGCTAGTAAAGAATCAGCCTGCAGTGTGGGAGACCTGGATTCGATCTCTGGGTTGGGAAGATCCCCTAGAGAAGGAAATGGCAACCCACTCCAGTATTCTTGACTGGAGAATTTCATGGACAGAGGAGTCTGGAGGCTACAGTCCATGGGGCTGCAAAGAATCGGACATGATAGAATAACTAATACTTTCACTACCATTAGCCTTTAAAGTTCCTCCATACAGCAGTCAATTCTCTTTTATAATAACTCTCTATCCTTTCAATGATCTCTGCTACTTCCAGGAGATGAAAACTGACTTAATACACCTTGAAAGATCTTGCTTTTCAGAGACTCAATATTTTTCATTCAAAGGCTCAGTCTTTCAGCTTCATGCTCTTTTCCATCAGTGACAGAAAAATGGAAAAATAAACAAAAGGCTGGGTAGATATCTTTGGGTATCTACCATAAGGATCAAGCAGGGGCTAGTTGTTTATAGATGTTATCTAGAATAATCCTCACAAAACTGAATCAGCTGTTATTCTCCTTATGTGCAGATAAAGGGTCAGTTTCAGAGAGATTAAGTGGTTGCCCAAGCAATTCTGAATGAAACCAACCATTCAAGCTTTCAACCAAATTTTATCAAACCCAACACTATTTTGTTTACATTAAACCTACCCCAGACCCTTTGTTCCTCATGGAAAGATGAAACTGCCACTCTTGGGTACGGCAGATTCAATTCTCTTAAAGAAAACCTATGAGATTTAGGGGAAAAAAAGGTTTGAGGTGTGTATTTATATAGGCATGTGCTAAATCTGAGGTCCCTATAAATTACTGTCCCTCTTATATTATAAATAATTTGAAAATATCTGTGTACTTTCTAAAATAGATTTTAAGATCTTTATTGCTTTTATATCCTTAGGAATTGAGGGAAAGAAAATGGTCTCTACAGTGTTGACTTCTTTAGTAATCCTCCAAAGAAACATAAAATGTGACCTATACTTCCTTAGCCAAAACTAAATATAAAATCTGCCACCCTGAGCTGAGTAGTCCTTATGCTAACTCTTGGAAAGGAATAGCCCATTTCCTCTCGATTCCATCTGGATCTTTCTATTCAGCTGAGATTAATGGATTCCTATAATGAGTCACCCTGTCAGTGTCTTGTTATTTAACAGTAGAGTTAAAAAAAAAATCCTTCCACTTCTTCTTATAACAATTAAATTCTTTAACTGGAAAATACATTGAAGAGGAAGATACAAAGTTATGAAAATTAGAAGATTTTTTTCTCTTCCAGTTTAACAGTAGGGATATTTGATGAGGTGTGATTCCAAAATGGCCACATTTTAAAGGGTTCAGATACAACTGAGTGTATCTGAATTGAACTTGGTGTTTACTACAGCAGTTGAATAAGATATTATGACCTTTCCTTTACATATTTGGCTAATGCATTATGTATGTGATTAATGTGTGTGAGTTGTGTATACAGGGATGTGAATTTTTCAACTCTTTCTACTTTCTTTTTTGAAACAATGGGTGATGACAATAAAAATATTATTTATGGACTACAAGAAATTAGACCCCCTAAAATACAGGGATCCCAATTTTATGCCCTATATTTTTAATGTTTCTAATTGACTCTCTGAAGAATTAGATTCAAGATGAAAGAAAAGGAGGACTAAGACTTTTCTGAGTGCCTATGTGTCACAGGAATAGATCTTTTATGTTGGCTGTAAAAATGTCATTTCAGGTGATGACCAGAAGAAAGGAAAAAGAGGCAAGAAGGGCCACAAGCAACCTTTCAGGATAGATGTGTTGGTGAGTCCAAGCAGTGGAATAGAAATAAGAATACCTAGAAGGAAAAATTCACAGTGAAGCACTGAGACAAATCTTCCACAGAAAAGAAAGTTATATCATTTAAAGCACATTACCTGGAAAAAAATATATCAGTGTGCAACCCACAAGAATGCATGATACAAAAAGATGGAAGTCCAGCATGTTATTCTGGAGCAATTTCAAGAATATTCAACACTAAATGTCTCAGCAATTTTAATAAATGTTACATGTGTTAGGCTAAGATATTCAGAGTCAGTTTTTGGAAAGTTGAGTATTTAAAAAATAATGACTTATCTCCAGAGGAAGAACACAGAGAGTTAGTCTGAGATGCTGATATCAGAAGAATGGTTGAACCATAAATCTTTGCGTGTGACACTGGCAAGTCTATTTCCAAGGAAAGAGGCATATTCCCTAAGAAATTAATTAGCTCCAAGAAGGCTAGACTGATAGTGACATGGAAGAGAGCCCATGACAACTGATTCCCACTCTTTCGGAAATGAAGAAAGTTGTTGGGTGTCTAATACTTAAAGGATCTTCTGAAGGCTGCTTCCTATTTGTGAGGCAGGGGCTGCAATAGCAACCGAGCTTCCGACTGGTTTCGTTTTCCTTCCCTCTCCAGCTCTGTTGGGTGGGCGCACGGTCTAGGATTCACCGCCGCCTGTCGGGCCCGGCGCCTGAAAAAGAAAAAAAAAAAAAAGGATCTTCTGTGGTAGAGGGAAGTGTAGTGGAAAAGTGATGATGTTTATGTAAGCTTTGTATCAAGCAAAGTGTAATCTTATAGACACAGATTCAGGATATTAAAAAACAATATGATGGTTGTCTTTCCAACCAGAGTTGAATGACACACTGGTCATGATGTGTGATGTGTTATTCATTTTATATACTGTTAAATTCAGTATGCTGATTTTTAAAATAATATTTGCATCATTATCACAAAGAATACTGGTTTACAGCATTATTTTCTTGTAATATCTTTTTTGGTCTTTTTATCAGGGTAATTCTGGCCTTAAAACATGAGTTAAGAGGTGTTCTCTCTTCTTTTTGGAAGAGTTGTGTAGAACTGGCAGTATTTCTTCCTTATAAATGTTCAGTGGAATTCACCAATGAGTCCAGCTGGGAGTAGAATTTTCTGTGCAGGAAGATGTTTTTAGTAGAAATCAAATTACTGTGGTTGAGATAGAGCTATTATATTTCTTTTTAAATTAGATTTTCTAGATTGAGTCATTTAAGGAATGTGTCCATTTATTCTAAGTTGTAGAAATCATTGGCATGAAGTTGTTCAAAATATTATTGTATTAACATTTTAATATGTGTAGAATGTGTGCCAATGTCACCTCTCTTAAGTCCAATATTGACAGTTTCGTATCCTTTCTTTTACTTTTCTGATTAGTCTGGTTAAAGATGTGTCAATTTTTAAAATTTTTTTCAAGGACCAGAAAAAAAGAAGCATTTGGCTTTAATTCCTTTCTCTATTTTTCTCTGTATTCTAGTATACTGACTGCTGCTCCAATATGTATTCCATCCTTTTTCTTTTTTAACTTTCTCTGCACTTTGTTTGCTCTTAATTTCCTAGTTCCTTAAGGTTGAAATTAAGGTCACTGGCTTTATACATCTCTCTTTTTCAACAGAGATATTAACACTATAAATCCCCTTCTATTGCTTAAACTTTATATATAAATTACATGTATATTTATTTACATACATTTTGATATGTTGTACTTTTATTTGCATTTAGGTCAAAATGTTTTCTAATTTCTTTTTTGCTTCCTTTCTGACATACCTTATAAAAGCATGGTATTGAGTTTCTAGAGATCTTCCTATTTCTGAATTTTGATTTAGTTTCTTTGGTCAAAGACCGTATTTTATATGGCTTTAATTCTTTTAATCAGACCTATTTAAACCAGAATATGCTTTTCCCTAGTAAATGCTCCATGTGTATCTGTAAAGAAAGCATGTTCTGCTGTTGCAAGGTAGAGTGTTCTGTAAAGTTCAAGTTGGTTGATTGTTGTGATGGTTAATTTTATGCATCAACTTGAATGGGTTAAGAGATGTCCAGAGAACTGGTAAAGCATTATGTACTTCAGCGTGTATCTGTGAGGGTGTTTCTGGAAAACTTTCAAAGCTGACAGACTAAAGATGGGCTTCTCAATGCAGGTAAGCATCAACCAATCCATTGACAGCCTGAATAGAACAGAAAGTTGAAGAAAGAACAAAGCTGCTCTTTGCTTGAACCAGACATCCAGCTTCTCCTGTCCTTGAACTTCAGCTCTTCTGTTTCTCTGGTCTTTCGACTTCAGAATGGGACTTGCACCATTAGCAACTCCCCTGGTCCTCAAGCCTTTAGATTCAGACTGAAACTACAGTACTGGCTTTCCCAGGCTTCCATCCTGAAGATGGTAGATTATGGGACTTCCAGCCTCCATAACTGTGTGAGCCAATCACTCACAGTAAGTCTTTTCTATGTATCTACACATACATATTGCTTCTATTTCCGTGGAGAATTCTGACTAATACAATTGCATTATTGAAATCTTTTATGTACGTAATGGTTTTCTTTTTACTTTTTGAAGTAGGAATACTGAAACATTTAAATATAATTGTGGCGTGTCTCATGTTTACACATGCATTTTGAAGCTCTATTTCTTGGAACATAAATGTTTGGGATTGTTATGACCTCTCAATGAATTGATTGATCCCTTTGCCATTATGAAATAACCTCTGTTCCCCCAATAATATTTGTTTGGCTAAGTGGTCAAATTCATGTGATAGTAATACAGCTACTAGAGCTATCTTTTGGTTAATGTTATTATGATATACCTTATTCTATCCTTTTATTTTCAACTTATTTATGTCATTATATTTAAAGTATAATGGGTCTTGCTTCTTTATTCAAACTGATAATCTCTGCATTTTAATTGGGATTTTTCAACCATTCACATTCAACATGACTTTGATATGATTAGGTTTAAGTCTAACGCCTTGAAGAAATAATTCTTTCATACACTTTATCTACCTTTTGAGTATGTGGAAGATAAATTCAGTTTCCTTTTACTCCACCTTGACCAGATGTGGAAGTTATTTCACTGGATTTTAATTACATGTTTATATTCCTATCTCATACTTGAAGTCATTAACACATTAAGAGCAGAAAATGCCTTATTCATCTTTCTTGCACTTTTGATATAATTAGAACTTCATAACTAGAATCTAAAAAGTAGCTATAATTGTTAGCAAATAATGGAATGAATACATTAATTTATTCATTTTTAACCTGGGAGTATCCGTTCCAAATGAATGCTTTATCCTAAAGTTAACTTCTCACTGAAAGACCATAAACATCATCTGGGTTTGAAAGTGTGCTTCTATTCTATGGTCTCAGACTCTACTTTTAACTTTAAAGCCATACTGGTCGGGAGAGGGGGTGAGATGGATAGGGGGGATACTTGGATTTGAATTGATGTCTTATTAGAGCCACCAAGGAAGTCTATTATTAGAGGAGATTTTTTTTTTTTTTTTTTGTCAAATGTACCACAGGTATTCCAGTGAGAGTGTTAGGGCATCAAGTGTATTTTTCAACAGGATGTAAGAGAGAAAACTAGCATCAGTTACTTATCTGATTCCTTCTCTTATAGAATAAGATGCTTACTATAAGCTGCATAAATACTATTGATACTGGAGAGAAAAAAGGAGTATCTGCCATGCATAGTTATTGCACTGGATTCTGAAATACTGGTTTTAGCCTTTCCAAATCCCAAACATGGCACAGTACAGAATCAGATGAGCAACTTGACCTGTCTCAATTAGTCAGGATTTTTAAAACAGTAACATTAAGCTTAAAAATACCTTCAAAGATTAAAAAGCAATTGAATCAAATTAAGTTAAAATGATTACACATTTCTGAATTCAGGTATTAAAATTAATTGAACTGTATAAATATTAATGCAGTTAACATGCTTTTAATTCTTTTAATTAACAATTTTTTGTGTTCACTGTAGTATAACAAAATATAAGATGCTTGGATTTATTCATTAAGTCTCAAATCAAACTTTGCTGTAAATCTGGACTGGTACTGACTAGAAATTCACCTCATATTTTGAAGAAGTTGTGGAAAAGACATCCTTAAAGAGTGCTTTTTATAAAAGAAAAAAGAATGTGAATTTCCCTCCTTAAAAACGTGGAGAATTTGAGCGAAAGATGAAAAATGGTTCTTTCTCCATACACTGAAACCACTGGCAAGATAGAATAGTTGAGCCATCTTAGGAGCTATAGAGTGAAAAAAATGAGTTCCTATAAGTAGATAATTCTAGTTTGGTTGTTCAGTTAAAGCAACTTAAGGGGAATGGATGGATGGATGGATAGATAGATGACAGATATAGATAGAAGGAAATAAAGAGACATACATACACATATTTGAAGCATTATGAATTGGCTGACATATAGTTAAATTTTTATAATTCAAGGTATGTGAAAGGCAAAATTATAATTGGACATCTTTTATTGCAAATTACTTAAAAGTAAGATTGAGTTCTGTAGAATATGAGGCCATGTGAACACTAACTCTGTTATATCAACTTGGCGAGCTACTGCCACTGCTGCTCTAGCATGTAATTTATTAATAGTAATACTAAGCAATATGCCCTTGATTTCCATAACTGTAGTTTCCCAGGACAGTGTGATGCTGTGAATAAGCTAGAATAATGATAGTCGTCATTTGTATTCATCACTTTGGAAGCTGCTCCCAAAATAGAACTACTGGAAAGAGCTACCATGTCTGATTGTGTGTTCAAGATGTTATAATTTTGAGAAATTCTGGCCCTATTATGGACCACAGTCTGTTGGTCTCCTACCAACAACACTGAAGCTTACCTAAACCAAGCTTTCAAGGGACTCTTCCCAAAGGCTTGAAATCACCCAAAGGCGCCTTTCCCGATTTCCCTGGAGTGAAGCTGCCCTGCAAAGCACATTTTCCCAACTAGCCACACACACTGGCAGTATAGTTTACATGCACAAGAACTCTGAGTCCCAGAGTTTCCTTCCCTGAGGGATATGTTTCAGGTTTTACTTTATCCACCTCATGCTGCTCTCTCCCGTTTGAAGGTCCTGGCCTCCAACTGTGGTATACTAGCATGTCACTAAGGAGAAAAGTGACACTCGGAAAGCAGCTCTTGAATGAGGAAGACCTGGGGGACTGTGGCAGGAAGGGCAGTTTACAAATGTCAAAGATGATTATTCCCTGGGACATAGAATCAAGGTCAATAGAGAGCATAAATCTTGTTTTTCTAAACTGAGAGTTTTATTGTGCTCCCACTAGTTACTGCAAATCAAATTTTCATTGGAATCCCATTGGGAGTGTGGCTCACCCTAATTTCTGAGCTTGAGAATTATCAGGGAACAGAATCACTGTACTTCTTTTGGGCTCAGATGCAAATACAGTATGCATATGGAAGAGGCATTTCAGTACAACGAGACAGTCTGTTTCTTTTCAACTTAAAAAACAATCTACAAGAAGACATATTTCTCTCCGAACATTAAGAAACAACTGAGCTGAGTTGCAAAATACCTTCTCTTTTCTTCTCTTTCCAGAACATGAAAAACTGCAGAGATTCCAGGCCCAGAGCCAATCTTTTTCAGGACTCGGGGACGGGGAGGGGTGGGGAAAACCCAGTCTGGGCACACTGTCCCTGTAATCGGCTATGGGTGCACGCTACCATGCTTGAACTAAAAAGAGAATGCCTCTGCACCTTGTCCACGCTTACTGTTATCGGCAAAATACACCCTATGTTTAAAGGGCCACCTCCAGCCTTCCCTTCATTCGGTTTCCTCTGGTCATCTTTACAGATTGCATCCAGACACCGTGTATACACACATTTCCTAAACACTGTCAATGAAGTGGTCAGTTTTCTTAATTAAAAGAAAAAAAAATTGTATCAGACACATTGTATGCTTGAATTGATAACATCTGAATCAACAAATGATTTTATAACAGCCCTGGCTTTTTACCTGTGTTTTGCCTCAGACACTTTTTATCAGTTAAAGCCAGTGTGATGATGTGCATCAACCAGGGGCTCTGGCTGAAATGCTCTTAGAGATCGTTAAGCAGACCTTCCACCACCCACGTGCTTCCCTTCTGCTCAATATTGCTATAACTTAAAACTTATCCAAAAAGTAAAGTATATTAAGAAAATCAAACTGGTCCTATAATAATAGAAACATTTGGAATAAAATAAAGTAAATTTAAAAAATAACTTTTTCTCTCTGAATACTATTCTGATTAAAAACAATTTTTTTCCATTGCTTTAATCTGGTCCATTTTTAAAAATTTTACCACCTTAACTATTTTTTAAGTGTACAGCTCTACTGTCTGTTGGGCTGTCCTGGTGGTTTAGACTGTAACAAACCTGCTTGCAATTCGTGGGCAGATTTGTGGATCCAGGTTCTATCCCTGGGTCGGGAAAATCTCCTGGAGAAGGAAATGGCAACCCACTCCAGTACTCTTGTGTGGAGAATTCCATGGACAAAGGAGTCTGGTGGGCTATAGTCTATTGGGTCACAAAGAGTCGGACACGACTGAGCCACTAACAGACAGACACACACACGCATAGTTCTACAGCATTAAGTGTATTCATGCTGTTGTGCAACCATTACCATATCCATCTCCAGAATGCTGTAATCTTCCACAAGTGAACTCTATACCCATCCATCCTCCCCCAGTCTCTGACAACCACCCTTCTACTTTCTGTCTTTGTGAATTTGACTCTTCGGAAAATGGCAACCCACTCCAGTATTCTTGCCTGGGAAATTCCATGGGCAGAGAAGTTTGGTGGGCTACAGTCCATGGGGTTGCCAAAGAGTCTGACATGAGTTAGTGACTAAACAACTTTCCAGGTACATCATGTAAGTAGAATCATATAATATCATCATTTTGTGACTATTCTTTTTTTTTTTTTGTTCACCTAGCATGCTGTCAAGATTCACTCATGTTGTAGTATGTCAGAATTAACTTTCTTTTTTATAAAATGCTGAACAACATTTCATTATGTGTATATACCGCATTTTGTTTATCCATTGGTCCATCAATGAATGCTTCAGGTGCTTCATTCTGAATTTTTTAACCATAGGTAACTTTAAAATAATATACAATAAAGATGAAAGAACCTTATATCATCAATGTTTCTTTTTTAAAAAAGACTGTATTCTGGGCCATAAATCATACCTTAATAAAAGGAGAGAGACAGAAAAGAGATAAAAAGAAAAAAAAGAAATGACCATATTTTACCAGCATGAAAAGACTTAGTTATTCATTCAAATATCAAAGTGGAAGAGATATGACTTAAAGATTCTAGGAGGTTATTATGTGACTATTGTAAACTTAATGGAGCTTTATACAATGTCTATATTCTAATAATGGATGATATTATTCCCACAGTTTCCACCTTTCTCCTCTCTAAACTCTCTTCTTGCTTTTATGTCTGTACCTCACTTAGGATGCCTGCCCTTTCCCCTATGTATTTTGAAAATATCTCAGATCATATCTCTAGTAAAAAGCCTGACACAGGCACAAATATCTGCCTACCCTGATCTTGCCTTCTTTATTCTACAAATATGTGTTGATGACTGCCTGTGACAAGCTGTTGACTAAGTGATCAGGGTTAAGAGCTATACCTTGTTTGACTGTCTTGTACATGTCGCATACATTGAGAAACATGATTTCTCATATACATATTCACTAATTGCTTCATGTGTCTTATTCCCTTTTAGTCTCCTCTACAATGCTTCACTTAAGACTGGGCCAGAGTTAGTACTCAATACACATTTTTAAATTAAATTTTCGTTTGCAATATAATTGATTTGCAATGTGCTAATTTCTGCTGTATAGCATAGTGAGTCAGTTACACATATACATATATCCACTCTTTTTTTTTTTAGATTCTATTCCCATATAGGTCATCACAGAGTTTTGTTTTGTTTTAACACACACACACATACATGAAAGTTGAAGCTGAAAGTGTTAGTCAGTCAGTTGTGTCCAACTCTTTGTAACCCCATGAACTATAGACCACCAGGCTCCTTTGTCTAATGAATTCTCCAGGCAAGAATACTGGAGTGGGTAGCCATTCTCTCCTCCAGGAGATCTTCCAGACCCAGGGATTGGATCCAGGTCTCTTGCATTGCAGGTGGATTCTTTATTGTCTGAGCCACCGAGGAAATATATATATTTTTTCAAATTATTTTACTAATTATCTTGTTACACAATATTGAGAAGAGTTCCCTGTGTTATACAATAGGTCCTTTGCTGGTTATCCACTGAAATAGAGCAATGCATATATGTCAACCCCAAACTCCCTAACCATCTCTCCCCCTACTGGGATAGTTGCTGGGAACCACAAGTTTGTTCTCTAAGTCTGTTGTTGTTCAGATGCTAAGTCATGTCCAACTCTTTATGATACCATGAACTGCAGCACACCAGGTTTCCCTGTCCTTCACCATTTCCCTGAGTTTCTGAAACTCATATCCATGGAGTCAGTGATGTGATACAACCATCTCAAACTCTTTCTCCCCTTTTCCTCTTCAATCTTTTCCAGCATCAGTCTTTTCTAATGAGTCTGTCTCCGTCCTATAAATATTTTATTTGCATCACTTTTCTTTTTGAAGATTATGTATATAAGTGAAATTACATGACATTTCTCTTTCTCTGACCCGTTTCACTCAGCATGACAATCTCTAGGTCCATCCATGATGCTGCAAATGATATCCCATTCATTTTAATGGCTAAAAAATATTCCATTGTATGTATGTACCACATCTTCTGGTCACTAGTATGTTTGCTTGGTGTAAGTTCAGAAGCTACCTCTCTAGTAAATAGATGGAACACTCTATTGTGAACTGTGTATAAAATCTAATAGGTTAACTTATGTGATAGTAACAGAATGGTTTGGCTCTGAGGACCCATTCTTGTTACCTGACAAATTGTAAATTTAGGCATTCATTTCCCAAAACTCCTGAAAAGTATTGGACAGCATACTGTAAGTGATTCACAGCAGGGTTGACATCTTTAGATGCTTTGGTCAGAGTTTGAACTACAGGAAGAGACTCTGAAACCTGAGGCTCTTTGTGGTGCCCAGCACCAACGCCAATCAGCTAAGGGTAAATAAAAGCATAAGGAGGGCTCTTCACCGAAAAGGTAGGGTGTACCATGACTCCAAGCTCAATGTATGATGGGCTAGGATAAAATCATGAATATCTAAAATCCCATTCAATTTTATTTACACATCCAGTTCCTGAAGAAATCCTAGGTTTCTGTTTTTTCTAGGCCCCTCTGTAAACTGTGAGGAGTGGGGGCTGTGCTAAAAGAAGCTAGAACAACTGGCTGACTTCAGGTTCACCATACTCAACCTGTTGGAATTTGGTTCCTATTCTCCTCCAGTTTGAGAATTGTTTTCCTCTTGAAAATAGGTTCAGTAAGTGTTTCTTATCTTTTTTTGAAGTCATGCAAAATTAAATGTGATAATGAATGTAAAGCTTCTTTAAAATCTGTGAATGTCTGTGTGCATACAAGAGAAGTCAGTTCACATATTGTCTATGAGGCAAAGACTTAAAGGATGGAAATAATGGATATAAGATACTACAGATTTTAAATATTGTTTCCATTCTATCAACATTTGATCTCATACTCTTGCCTAAACAGTGCCCCCTGTCAAAAAAATCCCAGAGCCCTAGGATGGAAAGGGGTGTAGGTCATGGCAGGAAGCACACAGGAATACTCGAATTTGCCAAGTATGGGTACCTTTTGATAGTAACCTGTGCAAAGATTCAGATAGGTCTCTGTGGATACGTGTAACTAGCACACAGTAATAGATGACATTTGCTGAACATATACAAGTGCTAGACACTGTAATGATATAGATAGCAAATATTTAGTAGGCCCTACCTTGTATCAGTTACTGTCTTAATCACTTTATACACATTATTTTATCAAAATATCATAGCAATGGTAGCAGTCAGTGAATAATAATAGACTACATTACATATATGGATTCCAAAGCCTAGAGAAGTTGAGAAACTTGTCCAAGTTCCCTCAGCTAGAATGTGGCAGAGCTAGACTTCCAAACCAGGCTCTTGGATTGCAGAAACTATGCTAAGCATTTTTCTGTTCCCAAGATAACAGGGCAAAGCAGAAGCCTGGCTGAGTGAGGAATGGATTAAAAAGTCTCTGTAAAATGGCAGCTGCTGAGTATTTCCATCTTCTGCTCTAAACCCTAAGTATAGACAGCTACAGCCAAGAGAAAGAAATACTAAGAAAAGCCCCAGAGTTTTCCTGAAAGGAATAAAAGATTGGTAGTGACACAGCAAATCAGGCTATCCAGCATTAAATTCACCAGGATGAACAGAAGCTCTTATCCTCTGGTAAACATAACAAGCTAAGGTATATGAGCTTAAAGAGAAAACCAAGAAGTCATCTGAGTACAATGTTTAAAACAGGATGTGTGGATTATATTAGGCATCAATAAATAGTTATAAATAAGAAGCAAATAGATTTACTGGCCATAATAATATAAATACATTTTAAAAATCACAAAAGGTAGACAAATTAACAGAATTGATAGAGCCACAAAATAAATGAGTGAACAGAAAGATCAGACCCAGGGACTTATTTAGAAGGCATCAGAAAGTCATTAAGTAATGGAAAACACAGAAGTTAATAAACATAGAAGATAAAAATACAGCATCATCAACCATTTGTAACAGTACCACAAAGAAAACAAATGAAGAAATGGAAACAGATAAAATCACACACCAGAATTTCTCAGGATTTAAAAATATAAACACTTAAGAGAAAGGACTTTAAAATTTACAAAACAGTATAAATAATGGAAGATCCACACACATGTGATAGGGAATATTTTAAGAATATTCTAAATACTTCCAGTGAGTGAAGATATGTTAAAGAAAATAGTTTCAGATTGTTACTGAATTTTTCACCATCAACAGAAGGCTAACATTTTCAAAGTGTTTAAAGAAAAGAGCTCTACATCTAGTTTTTTTTTTTTTTTTTTTATTAGAGTGCAGATTATTCCTTGAGTAATAAAATTTTTCTTTGAAAATACCAAGAAACTAATCCTATACTATGCTATGTGAAATCTGAGAAATAAGTGTGATCAAATATTTTATTAAAGCTGAATATTGTCCATAAATGAAGAACATGATGAAAACTTAGAAGAGGTAAAAATGAAAATAGATAGTTCAATTCAGTCTCTCAGTCACGTGACTCCATGAACCACAGCACGCCGGGCATCCCTGTCCATCACCAACTCCCGGAATCCATCCAAACCCATGTCCATTGAGTCGGTGATGCCATCCCACCATCTTATCCTCTGTTGTCCCTTTCTCCTCCTGCCCTCAATCTTTCCCAGCATCAGGGTCTTTTCAAATGAGTCAGCTCTTTGCATCAGGTAACCGAAGTATTGGAGTTTTAGCTTCAACATCAGTCCTTCCAATGAACACCCAGGACTGATCTCCTTTAGGATGGACAGATTGGATCTCCTTGCAGTCCAAGGGACTCTCAAGAGTCTTCTCCAACACCACAGTTCAAAAGCATCAATTCTTTGGGGCTCAGCTTTCTTTATAGTACAACTCTCACATCCATACATGAGCACTGGAAAAACCATAGCCTTGACTACACGGACCTTTGTTGACAAAGTGATGTCTCTGTTTTTTAATATGCTCTCTAGGTTGGTCATAACTTTCCTTCCAAGGAGTAAGTGTCTTTTAATTTCATGGGTGCAATCACCATCTGCAGTGATTTTGGAGCCCAGAAAAATAAAGTCAGCCACTTTTTCCCCATGTATTTGCCATTAAGTGATGGGACCAGATGTCATGATCTTAGTTTTCTGAATGTTGAGTTTTAAGCCGACTTTTTCACTCTCCTCTTTCACTTTCATGAAGAGGCCCTTTAGTTCTTCTTCACTTTCTGCCATAAGGGTGGTGTCATCTGTATATCTGAGGTTATTGATATTTCTCCCAGCAATCTTGATTCCAGCCTGTGCTTCCTCCAGCCCAGCATTTCTCATTATGTACTCTGGATATAAGTCAAATAATCAGCGTGAAAATATACAGCCTTGACATACTCCTTTTCCTATTTGGAACCAGTCTGTTGTTCCATGTCCAGTTCAAACTGTTCCTTCCTAACCTGCATACAGGTTTCTCAAGAGGCAGGTCAGGTGGTCTGGTATTCCCATCTCTTTCAGAATTCTCCACAGTTTATATGATCCACACAGTCAAAGGCTTTGGCATAGTCAAGAAAGCAGAAATAAATGTTTTTCTGAAAATATATGGGAGGTTACTAATTATGTGGGGACATCTATTCCATCTCTCTCAATTTTTTTCAGCTACTGAATAATAATCTAAACCAATTGCCTCCTCCCAGTGCTTATATCCTGTAATCATTTAAAGGCAAAATCTGTCCAGTAGTGTTACCAGGTGGTATAGGAGCCAACAGGAGTATTCAACAGAGAATTGAAGATATACTAGTTTTCCTAATGCTATAGAACCAATTGCCACAAACTTAGATGCTTAAAACAGCAAGCATTTATTATTTTCCAATTTCTGTAGGTCAGAAAGCCCATAGCTTAACTGGGACCTTTGCTTTAGATTCTTATCAGGCAGCAAACCAGGGCTAATTGGGATTACAGCCTCATCAGTGGCTTGACTAGGGAAAGATATGCTTCCAGTCTCCCTCAGGTTGTTTCAGATATTCTCCTGAAGGTTGTAGGACTGAGGTTCCCATTTTCTTGCTGGCTGTCAGGAAGGGCTGCTTTCCACTCCTACAGGTTGCCTGTTGATTCCTTGTCATGTGACCTTTTACAGAGGCAATTACACAGATCTGCTTGCTTTTTCAAGACCAGCAGAAGAATCTCTACTTCTAGCCAGCAAAGATGAAGTTATATATAATGAAACATAGTCCATCACCTTCACCAAGGTCTATTGCTTAGAAGCAAGTCAGAGGCTTTGCTGGCACTGAAGAAGAGGAATTATAAAAGAACAAGATTTATTACAGGTGACCTAAAAATGTGTCCACCACAGGTGCCTAGGGTTTTCACCTCTCCTATTAGATTGCCAAGGTAGGCTCAAACTTGAGCCTGTCTGCAGGTGGAAACAGACAGAACAGGCTCCGTCTTGAAAGCAGAACTCCATCTTGGGCCTGACTGTGGACCTTGAGCTATATGCCCAGTATCTATGGAAATGACATACCAACTGGAAGACCAGACCTCCTGGATGGAAGAACCCCAGGGCTCATACCTAGGCTCTCCATTGCCTAAAAGAATACCCTAATTACCTGTGTAACCAAATAGAATCATAAATTCTATTATGCTTATTGGGTATGACCAAAGGCCTATTGATAATTGTCCACTGTTAACTACCTAGGCTTAAGGCATATGAATCACGCATTAACTTTGATTGTATCTTTCTCTTCCTTTGTTCAGACTAGATTCAGGGAATTTGGAGATGTGGGTTTGGGCACGTACACTTAGTGTATATAAGGTTTTCACAAAAACTGGTTGAGGTCTTTGGCTAAGAGGAGACTCTGCCTTGGGCCTGCCAGTGTAATAAACTGCACTCCACTATCTGCATGGTCCTTCTGAGTGAGTTTGTTTCCTGGAACGCGTGGCTACAACATGTCTATTATCACAAGAGATAACTGACATTCAGGAAAATATGAACCGACATGCCCAATTTTCACATACCTACAGGGTAAAATCATTATTTCAAGAAAGCCTACAAACCAAAGAGCATCTGCTATATGAAGCAAAAATATTGAAGTAGATGATCTACAATTATAAAATAAGTGCATAAATATTCTCAAAATAGAAGGGAATGTGCTATAACATAAAGCAGGAGCAAGAAGATATAAGAAAGTTAGAAATATTAAATGTGCAGAATACAGTAGCTAAAAAAATTTTTTTTGGGGGGGGATTTTCTTCTTTTTATTTATTTATTTATTTATTTTCATATTTTTTTAATTTTATTTTATTTTTAAACTTTACATAATTGTATTAGTTTTGCCAAATATCAAAATGAATCCACCACAGGTATACATGTGTTCCCCATCCTGAACCCTCCTCCCTCCTCCCTCCCCATACCATCCCTCTGGGTCATCCCAGTGCACTAGCCCCAAGCATCCAGTATCGTGCATCAAACCTGGACTGGCATCTCATTTCATACATGATATTTTACATGTTTCAATGCCATTCTCCCAAATCATGAGATGAGTACAGCTAGAGAGTGACTGAACAAGCTGAAAGATCAAAGAGTTCTTTCAGAAGACACCGAAAATGGACAAAGAAATAGAAGATGCAAGAGAAAAGCTGGGAATACAGAGGCTAGAAATAGAAGTGACAATATCGGCAATAGTTTCAAAAGACAAAAATAATAAACTAAAGAAAGGCGATATTTGCAAAAAGAAGGGAGACAAATTTCCTAGAACTATCAATGAGAGACCTTGGACTGAAACAGCGCAGAGTGGCAGATAGGAAAGGTAACAGAACACGCAACCCTTCACCTGTTAGAAACACTCAACAGGCAGAAATTGACATCAGACCCTGAAATTCTTTAACAGAATTGCCATTAAAATACAACGGTGAAAAAAATATCCCCAGGCATATCAGCCTCAGAAGATTTGCCATACAAACATTCACTTAGAAAACACTCTGGATGAAACAGTCAAACAAGAAGAAAAGTATATTTGGGAGCTGCAGCAACCCATGTGAGAAGTAAGGGTGATTAACTTTTCTAGCAGAGATTAAACTTATCTCTTGAAACAAGGATAAAAGGGCAAAATCTATAGTGCTCTACATTTTGCAATAAACTCAGAACTAAAATTCCATGAAGATAAAGAGGCAGAAAAGGCCAAAAGGCCCTGAAGATGTTAAAAATTTGCTGATTTCTTAGGGAAAGAATAGAGGTAATAATAAATTTAAGAAATCAATATGGATATAAACATGAGAAGGATTTTTATTTAAAGATTTCAAATATAAAAACAAAAGTAGAATGTGTAATTTTGAAATTAGGACAAGAAAACTTAAAGTAAAAAATGTTTACCAAAGTAAACAAAAAGAAAGGATAGTAAAGGGAAAATAGTAAATCATATCACCAAAAAGTTCCTAATATAATCACAGTAATATTGAATTAAATTCACCAATGAGAAACTCAGATTGAAAATAAAATTGTATAACAATATAACATCTGTAATATTTGCAAATAAAATAAGAATTGAGAATAAAGGATGGAAAAAAGATATATTATGAAAATATGAACCAAAAGAAATCTGAGGAAGTATTTTTAATATCTAGAATATAATTAAGACAAAAAACTCCACAGAGATAGCATAGGCTGATTATATTGGTGAAGAGTACAGCTGATCAAGAAAATAAAACCATTAGAAACAGCTATCACCTCTACAATAAAATCACAAAATATATAAAGCCAAAATGGGAAAGACTGAAGAGAGAAAAAGATAAATTACCAATTGTTGCTGCAGATTTTGTCACACTACTCTCAGAAATAAATAGATCTAGAAGGCAAAATAAATAGAAATATGAAAAATCTAGATGATAAAACAAATAAACTTAATTAATCTATGGGATAATTCGGAGTTCAGCATCCAACAACAGAGTACATATTCTTTTTGAGTGTGGATACAATATTTGAATAACTATGTGTTTAAAAAAATAGGAAAACTAAAATTCTTTAAGTAATAAGTAGATAAAGAAAAAAATAAAATGAAAAGAAAGAAGAATGAAGGTGAGAACAAAAGAAAACAGAAATAAATATCATGTGTACTAGATTTTACACCCAAAATCCAAGAAAAAATTAATAACAAAATAACTTTAAATATTCCATGTGTTTGGAAGCAAAATCTTATCCTGGTAAATAACCCTATATAGAGAGAGGCTATTATGAAAAAAATTAGGACTGGACAATGAAAACTAAATGGATTTTTAGGATTTCACATGCCAGATTTAATTACAATGATCAGAAAGCACCTGTTTTATAAATGCTGCTAAGCTTATATACGGAATTTAGAAAGATGGTAACAATAACCCAGTGTACGAGACAGCAAAAGAGACACTGATGTATAGAACAGTCTTATGGACTCTGTGGGAGAGGGAGAGGGTGGGAAGATTTGGGAGAATGGCAATGAAACATGTAAAATATCATGTAGGAAACGAGTTGCCAGTCCAGGTTCGATGCACGATGCTGGATGCTTGGGGCTGGTGCACTGGGATGGCCCAGAGGGATGGTATGGGGAGGCAGGAGGGAGGAGGGTTCAGGATGGGGAACATGTGTATACCTGTGGCAGATTCATTTTGATATTTGGCAAAACTAATACAATTATGTAAAGTTTAAAAATAAAATAAAATTAGAAAAAAAAATAAATAAATAAATGCTGCTAAGCTAAGATTAAAACTCAAGAAGTTCGAACAAGGAGATAAAGTCAAAGAAATCAGAAAAAAGAAATGTAAGGATAGATTTCAATGAAACAGGGCATTTATAAACACAGAAAAGTTAAATAATATTCCAAATTGATTTCTGGAAAACATTCATAATGCACGACTCTAATATGATAACTCAAAAAAAAGGATAGTTTAAAAATATATATGTATTGAAAAGAATGAATCATGAAAGACACAGATAATAATATATTAAAAAATAACATAGTAGTTAAAAACTAAATCTTAGATGAAATAAACTCCTAGAATGAATATCTGAATTAGAAAAAAATGAAAACCTTCAACATAATATAAACATTTAAAAAATGAAATAGTAGCTAAATACAATCTTCCCTAAAAAAATTTTAGTCCAACTAGTTTTGTAGGTAAACTCTATCAAACCTCTATGAAAAAAGTAAATTCTTATTTTAAACAAATAGTCTCACAAAATAGAAAAGTGCTCCAAATTAAGTTACAAGTATTAATACAAAAACAATTCTATTAAAGTGTTTAGGTAGTTTTTTTTAGGGATTTTTGAAACTTATTCAAAAAATGTTCTGGAAGAATAAAATCCCATGAATAGCTATTTCAATAAGAGAATACTTACTATACCAGTTACTAAGATTTACTAAAAAAAACATAAATAAATAAACTTATGTTAGCCCAGAGAGAAAGAAATAGACCAATGGGTAAAACTGGACACATAGAAATAGCATGTTTAATCAATAAAAAGTAAAACTGAAAACATATTGTTTATAGAAATGATGTAATGGAAATTCACAATAAGGAAAAATAGAATCATGTACCCTCACTCACATCACATACAAAGGTGGAGTCAGATGAATTAAAAATCTAAATATGAGATAATACAAGTTCACATACATACATATACATGATAATTATATGAGGTGATGGATTGGTTTACCTTATTGTTCTAATCATTTTGCAATATATACATACATTGAATCATAATATTATACTTCTTAAACTTACACACCATTTAATGCCAAAAAATTTTATCTCCAAAAATGCTAGAAAAATAAATAGAGCTAATTTAAACTAATTAAAAAAAAAGAAGAACTAAATGCTGAGTGGGGATCTAAGCAGATAATAGAAAAATGTTGAAAAATAATTGTGATACCTAGAAGTGAGGGAAGAACATATTTAAAAAGATATCATTACTCTAGGAGACAAATCCAAAAAGTTATTACTGAGATTTGTGTTAAAAGTGTTCTGCCTATCTCTTCCTCTAGTTCTATAGTATCTGGTCATGCATAGAGGTCTTTAACAAATTTTGAATTTATTACTGTATATGGTTCTTTTTCATGTAGCTGTCCAGTTTTCCCAATACTACTGATTAAAGGATTGTCTTTTCTCCATTGTATATTCTTGCTCCCTTTGTCACAGATTAATTGATCGTGGGTGTGTGGGTTTATTTCTGGGCTTTCTAGTCTGTTCCGTTGATCTCTATGCCTCTTTTTGTGCCAGCACCATACTGTTTTGATTACTATAGCTTTGTAGAACAAGGGAATGTTACTCAGCCATAAACAAGAAAGAAATAATGTCATTTGCAGCCATATGGAGGGACCTAGAGATTATCATACTAAGTAAGCTAGGCAGAGACAAATATGATATTGCTTACATGTGGAAACTTAAAAAACAAAAAAAGACAAACTTATTTACAAACAGAAATAGACCCACAGACATAGAAAATGAACTTATGGTTATCAAAGAGGAAAGGCAGGGGGAGGCGTAAATTAAGAGGTTGAGATTAACATATACACAATACTATATATAAAATGGATAACAAACAAGGAGTTACTGTATAACACAGGGAACCATACTCCACATTTTTTAATAACCAATAAGAGAAAAGAATCTGAAAATGAATACACACACACACACACACATGTGTGTGTGTATGTGTGTGTGTATAACTGAATCACTGTGCTGTGCACTTGAAACTAACATGACATTGTACATCAATTATATTTCAATTTAAAAAGATATCAGCAGCATATGCAATGTGGGGATATTAATGGATGTGGTTACTTACACAGGAATTAAGAACTTCAGTTCACTGAAGGACAACATTGGCACAAATTAGAGAGAGAAATATAGCAGGGAGAGAATAGGTGTCACGTTTAAAACTTTTAAGACAATGTCTATAAAGTTAGGAAAACCAATAGAAATGTGAGCGAAGACATTAATAGGTTATAGAAGAAGAGGACAAGATGACTAATAATCATGAGAAGAAGCTGTCAAACTCACTAGCAAACAGAGAAATGCAAATGAAAATAATGAGATACTATTTTATATCCACAAGAAAGGCCAAGAAATAAAATTTTAATGACTATGACACATCAGATCCCAAAGAGACCCAGGCTCCCTTGGCACTAGCAGCAGTCTCTAATGAGGGCATGGTCTCGGCCAGAAGCTATGCCAGCAGAAAGTAAGTGTACAAATCTCCAAAGCAGTTTGTCCTGGGCGATCTGGGCTGGCATTCAGACTGTGCTTTACTTTAAATCTAGAAAAAAGCAAAGAGGACAATAAGAGAGAAAAGATACAAGTGCCACTCCCTGCAGGAGAGAGATTACGGAACGCCCACTTTGCTCACCCCATGGTTGCCCCAGGGGCTCAGAGTATCTTCAGTATCTCAGGACCTGTCCTCCTGGGAGTCTTCACCCTCCAGGGCTGTCCAGCAATGCCCTAGGGGTGACTAGCTTGTTCTCCCCCTGTTTCATTTCCTATGACGACAGTAAACCCTGAAGGTGGTGGTTCCACTCTTCCTAAGCAGCGAATACCCAGCTCAAGATAACCACATGCACCATGTAACTAAATAGAACATATCAACAATGGTAATTTCTTAAACATAATATAACTGTGATCTGGTAGCAGTTACTTATTATTTGATTGGCTAAGTGCTAACACATCATAATGATTAGTTAAACCTGATTGTTACAAAACCTCAGCAAGTACCTCTTCATGTAGTACCTTTCCAACTCAGTTATAATCAGTCAGCAGTTTCCCCATGTGCGTTAGCCTTGCCTGGTGACCCTCACATAGACGTACATCCTTTTTGCCACATATTCAAGACACTTTGTGATTACTGTTGGCAGATAAAATTCAAAACCTCCAGCTAAATCTCAATTTCAGATAAGGAACCTTTAAAAGTCTAAGTATATCCCCAAAATCGCACGAGATATATTTATACTAACTGGCAATTCTGCTTGTATTTCTGCATTAACCTGGACTTGAACATCATGGTTTTCTATTTAGCATTCTCTTCTTTCTACTCACTTTTGCTTGAACTGAGTCTCATGTTTCTGTTAATTTTTTCATTGCCCTTAGTCCGAAATCTGCTGCCAAGATGAAAGAACAAACATGCCATTTTCTTAATTCCAATAAAATTATGATGTAGGTATTATTACCCCCAATTTACAGAGAAGAAAACTGAGGTTCACATATGTTTAAAACTGCACCTAAGATCACATAGCTAGCAAGTGGAGTCTGGAAATCAGCCTGAGTCACAAGACATTTACTTTCCACTTAACCATACTGCCTACTAGGAAGAATCAAGGAGAAAAAGTCAGAGATGTGGCAGTGCATTGGGCTGGGGGCAGGGGGCAGTGTTTTTGCACTGATTAAAGGATTTTGACCCAAGGGGGACATGTTCACAAAGAAACTCAGATTATGACCCCGGGATCCCAGGCTGCCCCACAGGAATGGTGCTGGTACCTCTGTAAGTTGCACAGCTCAGCTCACTGTGCTGCTTCTAGTAGGTCAAGTCCTAGCATTCCAACACTGAAGACCCACCTTCAACAGGCAGAGAGAAGAAAAACTCAAAGCCATAACTTGAAACCCCGTTTCCTTTTCCCTCTACCCAGAGGCCCACAGTAAGTCATCCTACGTCTTCTTGCTTTAATCACCCTATATAGAACAAAACAAGGCCCAGATTCTAAAGCAAAGGATCCATTTACAAAACCAGTGCCCTTTCTTCCACCTGCCCTCCTTCACTGAGAAGACTCAAGCTACCCACCTTTAGGAAAATCACCCAAATTACAGGAGCTAATTATCTGTGTTGTTTCTCTTTCTTTCCCCTCTAAATTATAGCTACCTTTAAGAGAATCCAATCGCTTTTTTAAACAGAAGATTGAACCATCTATTAGAATGTAAAAGAATGTGCTAATTGGAGTTCAAATCAAATCAGATACAGTTTAAATTTATACTTGTAAAATGAATTATCCTTACCTTTGCACCCCTAACTCCACAGGCTTGAAACAGTAGAATGACCCAAAGTCACCTTGAATTCATCCACCCTTACAACCTGACAGTGATTGCTTTTTTGTTTTTAGTCTCTTTC
>NW_011494717.1:4308308-4332123 GCF_000754665.1 Bison bison bison | reverse complement strand
TTAGTCTCTTTCAACCAGAAGTAACTGCTCTTAACTGTGAGATTATGCAGCTCTGTTTGGAAAGCTTTTGTGAGTCCCTGTAGTATAATGATTTTCCTTTAGAGAGCATGTAATTTTAGGTTCTTGCATAACAGCACAGATTTTTATGGTATTACTAAACTTTGTAATTTTATTTCTCTCTGACAATTAAGTGCACATTGATGTTATGGAATTTTTTCTTCCTTCCATCACAGTTGGATGAAATTGGAAAGGCAGACTATGCTGCGTTGGGAGTGCTCATGTCTAGAAGTGTAAACGTTTTGTGATTCCCTTGTTGAAGATCCATTTCACACATAGGCAAATCCATCACACCGCTACTGTTTGCTTTCGGTTACAAACAAGCGGTAACCCAAAACACACAACGTACCGACCAAAAACAATCAATGTGCCATTCGTGCACTCCCTTTGTTTAGGAAATAGTTTAACAGTTTACAGTATATTAACTCAGATGTTTAAACCTTTCGGCAGAAAGTGAGCATTTTCCAAATAAATACTTTTTTTTAAATTCTAGAATTGATCATTTCTCATCACTAGCCACATCTCTTCCTTGTCTATTGTACTCAGATCTGGGCAGTAACTCCAGTCTTCAATATACACTCTCAGTGTTTCCCACTGCTGTGTAAATGAGTCACATCACTCATTCTAATCCAGGCAGATGAAAGCAGACAAATGTATCGTCTGTGAACTGCACAACCCCATTTGGACATACATGATTTACTCTGTCTCTTGGAGGCAAGCTGAAGGCTCCCTTACCACAAAGATGAGTGCTCAGTACCCACTAGGCATATGACAATCCTCCCTTGAATCCCTCAGAATTGAATTTTGTAATTTATCAAGAATCTGTAAGAATGATAATGCTCTCTTTTAAGCTTCATCTGTTGCCTTTAATACATTCCCTGATGATTAGAGTTTTGCAGACTTGCTAGGACTTAATGATGCTTCTCCTAGAAAGGTTTACGTGATCAATACGACATGATCCCAAGACAGAGTGGAGAAAAACTCTGAAATCCAGTCTGAAGCAGCCTTTTCTCTGTGGTCAGATGGAGGCATTTCCCACTGGAAATCACTTGCCATAGTCAGCAAATCTCATGTTGTTATACTTCATCACTCAGATTTGTGAAACTGTGGTACCAGATAAATGTGTATTATCATCATTCTATGGAATAATGCTCCCTTCAAATCTACCTGCAGCTCAACACTTGAATATACTCTATTCCGGACTGTGTGCCCAACTCCAATGCCTATGGTGAAGACGTGACCCAGAGTGTGACTGTATTTGGAGATGGGATCTTTGAACAGTAATTAAGGTCACCATTCTGTGTGTGTGTGTGTGTGTGTGTGTGGTATGAGCACTTGGAATCTACTCTCTTAATAAATTTCCAGTACATAATACAGTATTATTAATGACAGTCACCATACTGTACACAATAATATCATGTTGTACTCCTTAAATGTGTGCAATTCTTATCTTAAAATTTTTATACAGCTCTAAAAATTTTTAATTGATAAAAAGAAGTAATTAAGGTTAAAGGGGGCATAAGGATGGCCTGATCCTATGGGTTTAACATCCTTATAAGAAAATACACCAGAGAATTCTCTCCCAGCACACAGGCATCCCAGATGACAGAGCATGTGAGGATGCAGTGAACACACAGAATAGAGCCCCAGACATTGCTGGTTGAGGATGATCCTCTTGTGGCCACTTGGTCCATAGTCATTCAAAAAGTCATCCATTCAAGTCATCTATCTTCTCCAGCAAAAATGACTCATGTTGGCTAAAAAATAATTTCATTTTCAGGAAAATAACTGGGAAACTTTGCCTAACAGATTAATAGAGATTCAAGATATATAGCTTCAGACTTCCTTGTTGGTCCAGTGGTTAAGAATCCACTTGCCAATGCATGGGACACATGTTTGATCCCTGGTCTGGGAGGATTCCACATGCCGCAGGGCAACTTAGCCTGAGAGCACAACTTCTGAGCCCGAGTGCTGCAGCTCCTGAAGCCTTCATGCCCTACAGCCTGCGTTTAGCAACAAGAGAAGCCCACTCACCGCAGCTAGAGAGTAGCCCCCACTCACAACAATTAGAGAAAGCCCACACACAGTAACAGAGACCCAGTGCAGTCAAAAATAAATCAATTAGTGCAAAAAAAAAAAGACATATAGCTTCATGTCTTTTTTAGGGGCGTGTGTCTGTGTGTCTCTCTGGGTCAGTTTCACGTGGTCTAGGAGGCTTTTCATGGAATTATAATTTTTAGGCACACATGAAACATCCTGTATACTGAAAACTGAGGAGAGTCAAAGACCCAAAACAGAGTGAAGGGAGCCCCCCAAACACTTTAGGAGCTCAGTCAGTGTGAAATTTCTCCCTTCTCATGGGTGTCTCCTGCTCAGTGCCCTTATTCCTCACTCCTCATGTCTCCTTCCCAAATTTAGCACTTTCAGCTAAACCTCTGGACATGCCCTGAACTATGAGAATTTTAATCAAGAATACTCAAATAAAAATAGCTGTGGAGCAGGGGGTGAATGTCGCCTGCTCTCAGCCTGCGGCACCTGGCCAGTGAAGGCTTATCCAGTAAGAACTCAGTGATCCTTGTTCTCAGACTGGGGCAGTCTTTCACCCTCTGACTTGCATTTCCTTCACTTAATGACTATGGATTGTGATTAATACCTCTCTTCCCACTCATCTTGTCCAAAAGCCCTTGGCATCCTTCCCTGGGCTGGTGAGGGGACGAGGTATGGCTTTCTCGTCCCCAAACTCCATCTTCCTCCTGGGGTGATTCTGTAGCTTCCAACTGGACAGGGCTGAGGGGCCAGGATGTGTCTAAACTGGCCAAGTTTAAGGCAGGGTTTATGAATCCTGAGCTGGATTTTCATGCTGTCTATACCACCGTGAAATTATCTGCTGATTCCATTTAGTAAACAAGGCCGCAGGTTGAAGCCAGCCATTCCCAAGCCCAGCAGAGCCTGTGGCCGCCATGCCAATGTGCTGCTGCAGAGACTAAAGGGACTTCTGTGGGGCTGATGGGCTTGTCCACCCTGGAACCACTTCCCTAGTGCGTGAATGGGAGGCAACTGAAGAAAGGAATGTTTGCTCACTGTACTCCACTCATTACTTATGCACAGTACATATTATTCAAAATAAGCAATTTTCCCAAAGTAAACAAAACTGTTTGCATTTACCAGGAGACAGTCTGCCCCTTTGAGGAAGCTAGTGTCAGGCAGAGAGCAAGAAACTATTGACTAGAATGGAAATAGTACCACATTCTTTGCAGGACAGATTCTAAAAGCTTTGACCTGGCATGCCCATCCTTCCATGTGTGACCCTGTCCAATTTCACTCGCTTCACAGATGCCCAAGATGTTCTTTGCCCTTGCATGCATGCTAAGTCACTTCAGTCGTGTCTGACTCTTTTGCAACCCCTAGGACTGTAGTCTTCCAGGCTCCTCTGTTCATGGGATTCCTCAGGCAAGAATACTGGAGTGGATTGTCATGCCCTCCTCCAGGGGATTTTCCTGACCTAGGGAATCAAACAAGTGTCTCTTATGTCTCCTGCATTGGCAAGTGGGCTCTTTACCACTATTGGGAAGCCCTCTTTGGTCTTGAGTTGGACTTAATTTTCATTCAAAACAGAGACCCATGCTATAGCACCAATATTTATAAAATTATGGGTGGAAGAGGATTCACATGAAAAAATGCTATTATTAATTCCATTTGTTTTTCTGTAAATTATGAAGAGCCTCCATTATTTACTTGTTTTAGTGGAATATATATACAGTGAGGCAATACGATATGGAAATGGTTTGTCTCCATACACCTTTCTTAAGCACTCTACACACAATGGTTTTTCCTCACTTTTTAGATCAGTGGTTTTCAAATTTTCACAAGTAATCACAAGTCCATGGGAGTTTTATAAAAACACAGATTGCCGGGCCCCACATCCAAAGTTTCCTATTCAGTGGGTCGGGGGCCACTAACGTGCATTTACAAAGCACCCCCAAGTGATTCCGATGTTGCTAGTTCAGGCACCAAGTTGGACAGCCATTGTTGTAAAGTTTTGCTGTTCAGTAACGTAGCCACTAATCACATCTACATGTGGCTACTGAGGGTGTGAAAATGTGGCTGGTATGAACTGAGATATGCCATGAGTGTAAAAATACATATCGGATTCCTAAGACTTTTAAGAATAGTAAAACATACAATGGACATGGGTTTGGGTGGACTTTAGGAGTTGGTGATGGACAGGGAGGCCTGGTGTGCTGCGGTTCATGGGGTTGCAAAGGGTCGGACACAACTGAGCGACTGAACTGAACTGAACTGAAAATATACAATATTAATTTGCATAGGGTTATATCATGAAATGATAACATTATTAGATATTTTAAGTACTGTAGTGGTTATGGTGGTTTAGTTGCTAAGTTGTGTCCAACTTTTGTGACTCCGTGGACTTTAGCCCACCAGTCTCCTCTGTCATTGTGATTTCCCAGGCAAGAATACTGGAGTGGGTTGCCATATTCTTCTCCGTGGATCTTCTTGACTCAAGAATCAAACCTGGGTCTCCTGCATTGCAGGCGGATTCTTTACCAACTGAGCCACCAGGGAAGCCTATTTTAAGTGTAGCACACTATTAAAATTAACTTCAATTGTACCATTTTAAAATATGGCTCCTAGAAAGTTTAAAATGACATGCATGGCTCACATTATATTTCTATCTGACAGTACTGTTCTAGAGGATCAAGCACAGGCTAAAGAAGGGATACTGCCCATACGAGATAGAGGGTAAAGACAAATTCAATGTGTAAAGATAGATTCAAATTGTAAAACCGAATTTGACTCCTTGAGTAATGATTGACTATTGTAAGACCTTAGGGAAGCACATATCAGCATATACCCATCCCTGAACATGTTCTTTTGCTGGGCTGACCACCGAGTCCAACGGAGCTCTTGACCAGTATCTGATAGGCCTGAGCAGCTGTCTGGCCAGGAGAGGGAGAAGACAGACACCAGGAAGGAATGGAGGAGAGCAAGACTGTGTTCAGGGGCCAGAGACTCTTTGTTTCCAGCAAATCCCTTTAAGATATCTTGAATGGTCTTGAAAATGTCTGGTAGGGACATGTACTGTTTTTCAGAAAGGCCTACAGAGTTTCCTTTGGATGAAATGGGTTTGGATCCTTTCATCATGGAAGAGGCTAAAATAATTCTGAAGGCAAATATTTCAAGTAAAAATATGCTGTTTGCCTTAGTTCCAAATCACAAACAGTCATCCTTTCTCTTTTTAAATTGATTTGGGATTCTCTATGACAGCATTTTTACTGTGGCTGGACTTTATTCCCCAAACTCCAGTTTGCCCTGGAGTTGACTGAGCAGGACCAAATTACTATTATTTTTGTTTTTCTTTCTGAACACTATCTAAGGTTGTATGGCTCGGTTATGTGGAAGCATACCATGCAGCTACACCCCTTAGGGGATGGCTATGTAAGTAAAAGGCATTGTTGGAATTTTCTTTGTGTTATTATCCTGCCCTGCTATTCCCCAAGACTAAACAGAGGGTTTTTCTCTGCTGATGTGGAACCAGAATGCAGTTCTTACAAAGTCATTTGGCAAAGATATGCTTCAGCTGGAGGGTCAAGAAATGATTCCTACTGTATTCTTGTGTTGGAGAATCAAGCTTAAGCTAAATCACTTTTCCTTAATTTCATAAATATTCATTTCATTGGAAGGAATTTATCCAAGTCAAACTATGTTACACTCTTGTGTGTGACACAGGACAGGGGATAAGCAGGATTGGCTACCCCAAATCCCAAGGTTCCCACTCTGTCGAATGATGACACGTCATTTTACTGAGGCAGTTTCTCCTTTCTGCTTGGCTGTATGGTGGGTAGCTAAGAGAAAGTTATTCACTTAACATAAAATATTAGCATTCATCAGAATTTTTTCACTCTATGTGATTAAAGCACTGTGGACACAAATGTAGCTCCTTAAATGAGGTATGACTGTGTTAGCCCCAAGTAAAACCCTAGGCATGGTGATGGAGAAGGGGCGAAAGCCAAGTAGACATGGAAAATCTCTCTCATTACTTGACTATAAGAATCTTAATTAGTCCCAAAGGTTTCTCTCTCATTTATTTTAAAGCAAACCCGGGTAGATCAGACAATGAAATAAGTGTCAATCAATCTCTGCTAGAGTCAGCTACATTACCTACACAATTTGACCCTCTATGCTCGGAATTCTGAGTTGGCTAGGATTTTGCTCCATTTGAAATAGCAGGTAGGTAAGTGGAATTGTGCCAATAACTGAGCTCTTCTAATTGAGTTCATCCTGGTAAATTAATAAAAATTCCTGCCAATCAAACATGTGCATGTTTGCAGGAATATTACCAGTAGGTAATGGAGATAATTAATACTTCATGACATCAAGGTCTGAAATTAAAATCAAATCTGAGACTTAACTGCGATTATTAAATCTGAGGAAAATTATCTTTCAGATGACAAGTGTCACAACCTTCAACACCTGAATTAATAACAGGGAGTGAGCCTCCAAAAACACAGTGCACTTCTTTTTTTCCTATGTTGCAATAATTACCACTTCATGACATCAAGGACCTATATCCGGCTCAAGACAATACTTCAGATCAGTGAAGTATTACTGCAGCACAAAACACAAATTTCAGGCAACTTATCTAGCAACAAAATAGAATTGAAAGAATACAGGACTGGTGATGGGAGATACCAAGACTTGGGTCTAGCCCACAGTCTTTCTCATGATTTTCCCTTTTACTCTAGCTAAGCAAATCATTTCACCTACCTGGGTCTTAGTTCTTTCATCATGAAGCTAATTTCTGTTCTATTGAAAAAATTCCTATAAAGATCACACATAGATTTTTAAAAAATATTTATTATGTGTTTGATTTTACTCATTCATTCTCATATATTGCATGCCAGCCATGATGTGGGATGTTTGAAAAACAGATTAGAAAATATACAGTCCTTGATTTAAAAGGACTTCAATACCTGCCGAAGAAATTGTCCAGATTAAGAGTATGGAGGCGGGACTTCACTGGTAGTCCAGTGGTTAAGGTTTCACCTTCTAATGCAGGGGGTTTAGGTTCGATCCCTGGCCGGGGAGCTAAGATCCTACATGCTTTGTAGAAGAAAGATCAAAACATGAAACAGAAGCAATATTGTAACAAATTCAATAAAGACATTTTAAAAATGGTCCACGTCAAAAAAAATCTTAAAAAAAAAAAAAGGAAAAAGAGCATGGAGACAGGGTAAAGCTCAAGGTTTCTAGAAGGCATGTCCTGTGTGGTGGAAATGGGGAGGGTGAGTTGCTGGCAAGGAGATTCCCAAAGGAGAGGATGCTGGGGTTGAATCTTAGAAGATAAACGTCTCAACAGATAGATGAACATTCAAGGGAACGAGGTTCATAAATTTATTTTTTTCTACCATAACTAGATTGGAGTGGTTGATTTCTAGGGAATAGTTACTAATGTGCGACAATCAGAGATACATGCTGAAAACAAAACACTGTTTCCCAAGTCACAGCTGCATTCTGGAACTGAAGTGGTATGGATTATAAAAAGAAGAAAAAAAGTAACTTGCCTGAGGACAGCCAACTAGAAAGGACTGGAACTAGGACTTTAACCATGTAGCTTCATCAGTATATGTATGACCTCATTTTGTCGCTGTTAAGACCAAGGATTGCTGCGGTGAGGCCAGAAGGGGCCTTTTTCATAGGGTCAGGATAGTAGAGCAGTTGGACTGTGAACAGATTCCAGACTCAGAGAGGAGATGCAATGCCTTGTGGGGAGTGAAGTCATAAAGACTTCATAAGACCAAGGATTGCAAGGCTGAGAAGACGGATGGCCTGACCAGGAGGCCACTGAACCCTGCACTGAGGGCTGAAGAACAGGCTTATTTCATTTATTCATATCCTGACATTACCTTAGCATCTCTGAGCTGATGCTGGTCCTAGCTTCGTCCACTAGGACTGACCACATGGAAGGCTATAGCTTCTTGCAATGGAGAAAAGAGAGAGACAGGTCCTAACAACACCCAGGAGTAACAGAGGCAGGGAGAAGAGAAAAGCTGAGTTCATATAAATCAGCTGAAGCTCTCCCTGCCCAGCACCAGATGTAAGAACAACAACTGTCCTGCTGCTCTTTTGAGCTTTGCCTTCTGAAATTCAGACCCCGAGGCTTCCCTTCTGTACAAGCTGCACTGAAACTCAGGCGGCATGGTCCAAACTGATGGCTAAAACATGAGGAATCTTTTCTCCTGCTCTGTCAGTAACCAGTGTCTGAGCTCCCCACCTCCCTAGCTCCATTCCAGGTTCCTCCTCAAGGATCTTGCAGACCTCCCTGGGGGCACCCTCAGGGCCTCTTCCCAACACCAGGGCCGATGTCAGTCCTGTGCCCGGGCCCTATGCCATAGACATTCTCAAATATGTTGAACATCACCACTAAGTGCAGGAACAGTGGTACCTACCTCCCCTTCCCCGCTCCCGTGCCCTAAGGGACACAGTTCCCCTGTCCCTGGTCCCACTTCCCATTTATGAGAAATTTCCTCTCAGTTCAGATATGACTGACTGGAAACAGTTGGGAAACTGACTGCACAGACACCATAAAAGTGTTGGGACCAACTGTAAAATCTGGGTCTCCTGAGAACCCACAGAATAGGGGATTTAGAATGAATTTGCAAAGAGGCAAATGTACGGTGCTGCTAGTGGTAAAGAACCTGCATGTCAGTGCAGGAGGCATAAGAGACACAGGTTCGATCCCTAGGTCGGGAAGATCTCCTGGAGAAGAGCATGGCAACCCACTCCAGTATTCTTGTCTGGAGAATCCCATGGACAGAGGAGCCTGGTGGGGCTACAGTCTATGGGGTCATGAAGGAGTCAGAAATGACAGAAGTGACTTAGCATGCAAATGTATGCTGCAGTTGAAAGGTGGCTGAATTTCCAGGCCACATCCAGTCTCCAGGGTATCTGGTGTGTATTAACACAACGAGAGAATCATCTCTAGAGCACCCACCCAGTGGTCAGAGTTGCAGTGGAGTCCTTATTACCCCAGGGAGCCCTGGTGGGCTTCATGTCCTCTGTGTGTGCTCCAGAGAGATGGATCTGGAGAAGCCTACCCTCCACCCCCACTTCTCTTGGAACAATGTTTATTCCCTGCCTCATTCTTCAAGAGAAGGTCCATGTTTCTTCGATTTGTTGTTTGCAGCAAGGTGCAGCTTAGAGGAGAGTGTGGATGTGTTGGTGTTTGCCATGAAATTAAATAAGAGCAATGATACATAGCCAATGTGCACCCATAAATTTCAAGAAAGAAAATTCCAATGTGGCATGAGGATAGAAGTGGCTGATATATTAGACAGGAACGGCACTGAATCTTGTGCAAAACGAGAGAAATATAATTTCCCTGCATTATCTTGTCCCTTTCTTAATTGCCTACCAGGATGCATTCATCAACTAGCTTCCCTAGGCCCAAGCTTTCGACTTGCATGCATTTTTATATAAAACCAGCTTGTGTTTTAAGTATAAAATGCACTGCTTGTGCTATCACGCCAGACACAGCAAATGGATAAAAATCTTCACTTGTCAGTTTCTAGATATAATGCACTTTGCATTTCAAGACTGGGAAGTCGGCAGCAAACACCAAGCATTGACAATAAATACGGGGGTTAGAAGCTTTAGCTGGGCTACATTTACTGCAGAGCAGGCTCATACAGCTCCATGGGAGTTTGTGTAGTCTTGGAACTGATAGCAAGCAAGCGTGGCTGGCCATAAGGCAATTCCCATGCCGGTGGCAGGCTCAATGCCCCCATTCCAGTGCTGGAATTAGCTGCTGAGATGAGAGTTGCACTCAAGCTCCTTTCAACCCTAAAGGCCTACAAGGAAGGCCAATTTGGAGAACGTGATAACTGACATTAAGATTGCACAAAGGGGGCACATATAAAAGCCATAACAACTCCTCCTAAGAATAAGGCCTTCTGGTATATGTCCTCAAAACAGCAATATATAGAAGGTGATGATGGGACTTCCCTGGTGGTCCTGTGGTTAAGACTCCACCTTCCAATGTAGTGGGTGTGGGTGCAATCCCTAGTTGGGGAGCTAAAACCCCACATGTCTCATGACGGAAAAACCAACAATTGCCAAAACAAAACAAAACAAAAGCAATATTGTAACAAATTCAATAAAGACTTTAAAAATGGTACACATATACAAGAAAAAAAACATAATGAAGAAGAAGCTGTTGGTGATTCCCAAACCAGAGTCAAACAGGAGGAATGCTAATCAGTCATAAGCCCAGTGATCCCTGAGGTGGCAGAAGGCACACTTCCATCTGTTCCTGCTTTACAAGGGCCCTATTGTATCTCCTGCCAGCCTGACTCACCACGCAAATGGGGTGCAATAAGAATCTGGCCCATAAAGCCAGAAACATATGGAAGCAATTCCTGGCTCTGACACTGTGGTTTTTGGCATATTATATAGTCTCTTTTAGCCTCAGTTTCTAAATTTGTAATTTGAGGCTAATAATAATATCAACCTCACTGAGTTATTGAGACTATGGAATTAGATATTGCATGTTAACAGCTGAGCATTGTGCCTGCTCTATAGTAAGCAACAATTACCCCTAAGTATCATTATCAGCTCTTACTGAAGTTGCACAAAAGCAGTGCATAGGCATAGAACTGCAGGGGACTATGTTTAATAGTTTTGGTTTTTGAGGTCAAAGAACAGTCAGTGACTTTACCCAAAGCTATACAACTAGTGTAGCTTTTAATCTCTTTGATCCCTTTCATCATGATGTGTGGTTTTCAGCATGTAAATCTTGCACATATTTTATTAGACATATTCATTTCATTTATTTTGGTGTTACTGTAAATGGTATTTTTAAAATTTTTAAGTTTCAATTGTTCATTGTTAGAATATAAAATACAATTAATTTTATATGTTATTTGTATGCTGCAACCTTGGAAAATGCATGTATTCATTCTAGAAGGGTCTTTCATAAATTTTTTGAAACTTTCGATGAAGACAATTATATCTTCTATGAATAGATTTATTTCTTCATTTTTATACGTATGCTTTTTATTTTTCTTTCTTTATTGCACTGGTTAGGTCTTCCAGTACAATGTTGAAAGGATTAGTGGAAAAGGAAATTCTTGCCCTGATCCCAGTATTATGGGAAAAGCATTCACTCTTTCCTATTAGATAGTACGTTTGCTGTTGTTGTTTAGTCACTAAGTTGTGTCCAACACTTTTGCGACCCCATGGACCCCACCAGGCTCCCCTGTCCATGGGATTTCCCAGGCAAGAACACTGGAGTGGGTTGCCATTTCCTTCTCTAGGGAATCCTCTTGACCCAGGGATCAAACCCACGCTAAGCCACCAGGGAAGCCCATATGTTAGCTGTAGTTTTTTGGTAGAGGCCTTCATATAAGGTCTATTTCTGTCATGCTAAAAATTTTTATCATGAATGGGGATGGTGAACTTTTTCAAATGCTTATTTTTGTATCTATTGAGGTAACTTTTCTCCTTTTTTTTTTGATAATATAAATTACATTTTTTTTTTTAGATTTTTAAAATTGGAAGAAGCATAACTCTAGTGAAATGATTTTTTTTTTCCCCCCCAAGGACAGACATTCTGACTTAGAGAATTTCAGGAGGGAAACTGGGGAATGCTCCTTTACATCAGTGGAGTAAATTTATCTCTTGTAAGTCCAGAAACCAAGACACCTACTTCTGAGCTCAGAGAGTGCTTGTGGATTTGTCTAGGGTATTCTATGTGAATCTGGTCCATGCTATTACTTTAAAAAATAGACTCATTTTAACATGTCATTCTTTCCCTAAGCTTAAAATTAAGTGGTATATGATTCAGTGGAAAAGGGCCATGTAGAGACCAGTCAGGTCTGTCACAATTGAGGACCGGGGAAGCTGCAGAAAAGGCTGAGTCAGTCCGCACAGGGCACAGGAACTACCACCTGCTCTAAGAGTCCCAAGTCAGAGGAGATAAGAGATGGATAAAATGAGTTAAAATCCAGCCATTGCCCCCAGAGTTCTCCAACCTCCAGTGAAAATTTGATGTGTGGACACTAGGATGTGTGCATTAGTAAAACACTGACTAATTTGAGTCCTGATTTTTATAAACCAATGTACCTTATGTCCCTTAAAACAGTAATTGTTACTGCCAAAATGGTGTCCATCCTAACTTATATTTTACTTTCATCATTCAAGTTTGATTTGTTTTAGACTTTAATGGATCCTTTTGGTACTATTTTTCTTGGTTCCTTTGCCCACTGTCCTCCTTGTCTTATATCCTTGTAGAAATAGCTAGTTTATGAAGTGAGAGTCCAAAAAGAAAAAAAAATTGCAATACTTAAATCATTTTAACAAATAAAAATGATTGAAACTTATTTCACTATTTAATTTTCTTCTTCCTCGCAGTCTGGTGGGGAGAGGAACCCTCACAGCCCAGGTCTCTAGCAGATATTCTAGTTCGCATGCTCCATATGAAGGAAGCCATGTATTAAATTGGGATGAGCCCTTGCATTTCATCACAGAAAGTGAGTGTTGGCTTGAAATTGAGGATCAGCTCATGTGGGCATGAGATGGTGGCTGGGATCATAAACTGCTGCTCCTGGGCAAAGGACCGAATGATTAAAACTGTTGTTTATAGCCCTTATCATTTACAAACAGGTGAACACAGAAAAAAGACTTTCAATTTCCCTAAATTAATTTTCAGTTGAAGGTTCTCTTGTGTCAAAAAGATAAGAAACTTGTATAGAATTACAGTACAAGAAGTTTACAGCTGTTTAAAGGACCTACAAGTCTAAGGTTATCTAGAAAATATGGGTAAAATGATATTTGTCAGAGTGACTCTTACTCTTTATGACACATTTGAGAAATTGAAATGACTTTGAGACAAATGATGCCCTTATTTGGGACCCCATCACCTGTGAACAGCTACCGGGGTAAGTTCAGTAAAGTTGGCTCTAAGATATTAATTGTTGGCAAAAGAGGTAGTCAGGACCTTGGGAAACCCAAGTCTGGTGCTGTGACTGTAGTTTAACATCAAGGAATCCTTATCCCAAGCCAATGTTATCTGCTAAATGAAGGACTTCTCAGCATTTCTGTTTTTTTCAAGATTTTGTTGATGTGGACCATTTTTAAAGTCATTTTTGAAACTGTTACAATATTGTTTCTGTTCTATGTTTCAGCGTTTTGGCCACAAGGCATGTGGGATCTTAGCTCCTCCACCAGGGATCAAACCTCACACTCCTTGCACTGGAAGGAAAAGTCTTAACCACTGGACCACCAGGAAGTTCCTCAGCATTTCAATGTGAAGAGGCATCAGCTTTTTATCGCCTCATCTACCAACTGGTGCTACTACCATGTTGTACTTAATTAGCCCCCTCTGTACACATACTCATTTCCATCACACTCATTTCCGTAATAGTCTGTTTACATACTTCTCTATCCAACCTTATCTATTTCCCAACATATATACACTTACAAATCTTTGCATCTGTGTAACAATAACAACATATTTGGTGCTTACAATGTCTAAGCAACATGCCAAGAATTTTATATACACTTATTCATTTCTACCTCACAAAACCCCTACTTATTATCACTCCAATAACTTCACCCATTTTACTCATGAGAAAGTTGGGCAATCTGCTCAAGTTGTAGCAGAGGAAATCTTCAAAGTAATAACCTCTCTGATTCAAAGGTTCATGCATTTAACTAGTCAAAAGTACTACCTGATACACTCATTTTAATAACTATTTACAGAGTGTATCAAGCACTATAGTGGATGCATTTTTAAGTATTTGCACTTCCAACCATCCACACAGTCCTCTTCCCACTTTAAATTTATTCTCACTCATATTTCATCAGTAACACCGAAGTACATTTCTTATAAAAATTGTCCCAGTTCTTGTGTTTTTAATGTAAGGCAGATCTTTGCGTACTCTTCCCATCTACTCATCCATTATGCCATGACAAATCATTATTGAGAAACTCAAATTACACTTCAGTCTCATGTTTTTCCTCACTGTGCTTAGTCTCTCAGTTGTGTCCAACTCTTTGTGACCCCTGGACTGGAGCCCGCCAGGCTACTCTGTCCATGGGGATTCTCCAGGCAAGAGTACTGGAGTGGGTTGCCGTGCCCTCCTCCAGGGGATCTTGCCAACCCAGGGATTGAACCCAGGTCTCACGCATTGCAGGCAGATTCTTTATGGTCTTAGCCATGGGGGAAGATTTTCCTCACTAACTCAGCCTATGGAAATTACTCCCACATTTGAGATTTTGCTTTTTCACTTAGCAATCCTCGATTTGAGCCATGTGTCTTTTTGTTCATTCTGAGCTATAATACTCTATAGACTTATTTTAATGTCTTCTTGAGTACAGAACTGGGAGCCCAGTTGAAGCTTGGTGATTCCTATTGAATAATCAAACGATTCAACAAGTAACCCAAAGAAACATGTTCCAAACAGCAATGATAACAACTGAAAATAAAATGCAGTAACAATCTTAAAAGCAAGTTATGGTGCCTTTTGGGAAAACGGTACTATATACCAAAGCCAAAGGAATGATTCCTACAAAAACATAGGGAGTCAGAAAAGGTACAGGGGAGAATAAAGTCAGTGATTCCACTTTTACATTAGGAAAAAAATCCACTAACTGGAGGTTATAGCTTGAACTGAGAAAGAAGCCACTCAGTCTTTTACACAAAGTGAGGGAAAACAGCTACGCTCAGTGTCAACTACCTGCTCTGGGCTCATACAGGTCTTCAATATGACTCCCAGATCACAATTCATTCATTAATTCTCAAAGAGCAGATGCCCCACCACAGTGTGAAGACAGACCTGTCTGGATCAGATGTTCAGAATTCTTTTGAACAGGACACAGGATTGGCATCCATTAAATACTTTTCTTCAACCATTTTACTCTCATTATGCACAACAAGGGCTTAGGTTAGCAGGGATTAAAGCATGAATTATTCTAAAGCAAGAAGCTTTAGCCTTAAGACATAAAAGTAGAGAAAAACTGGCTTAAAGGAAAAAAAACAAAACAATGTAGGATTAGATTGTGAACTTGTTCACTGAACAGTCACATAGCAATTTGCTAAGGTAATTATTACCATTAATTTGAGAGCCAATAATTATCATAGCAGTTTTACCATTTCATCTCTCATTTATTCTGAAATCCTAGAAGTAGGGTTTTGTTGTTGTTTTTTTTTTTTTTTCTTCAGATACCTGGTTTGCTTGGCTGCTCTAAAAGCCTCCTTTTTAATGACTTTTATAATCTTAAGCATTTTTTGGTGGGAATCACAAACTTCTCAGATAGCCTTCTTACATTAGTGAAACAATGCACTGAAATCCAAGAGGTAATTCATCTTGGTCACCCTGTCTTCTGCGGAGCACTCCAGCCCGAAGGTTAATGGAAAAGAAGGCTGTGTCTGCCATCTTGGATCTCATTCCATTTCAATTTTCTGGTCACAACACCATGATTTTCTAGCCAAGAGGGGTGAACAGGAGCATATAACTCTCCCCTTGATGCCTTTCCCTCAGGCCCTTCAGTCTTTGGAGTGCAGGCCTTAGTGCTAGTTTAATTGAACCGCTGTGCTTGGCTTCTCCTCTGAAAGAGAGAGATAGATAGTCCCTCTGGTGACTTGTTGCAACAGATTTCAAACTCAGCTGGATTTAACTCTGGGAATTAAAAATACTGCCTGAGACCAGGAGCCCAGTGAAAAGAGTAACTCCAGACACAGGCATGCAAGCAGGCACTTTACAAGAGTTGTACAAAAGTTCTGGCTTTTCTTCCACTTGGCTACCACCAGCTTGCATGGCTCAATTCCCTTTCTTAGGCCATAATAATGGCTGGGCTGGGGCATGTGTGGTCATGTTGTGTCTTAGAGGAGCATCTGAGAAACCTGTTTTATTTGCTTATTTTAAAAACCTATTTTATTGCTTGAGGCAATAAAATACCAATATCCTTGACTTAGAGAAGATATTAGCTTCATAGTCCTGAAAGGAGACAATTATCAGCACTAAGACATTTGCTCATATGAGTTAAAATCAGCTCATTTAAATCCAAACAAACTAATGAAGGTGATGGTTTTAGAAGAAGAGCTAGAATCAGAAGTTCACAGAATCTGGAACTCTATAGAGTGTGATAATAATGAATAACTGAATGCAACAACATGAATATAAATAATGAAAAAAACTAAGGCCCAGAGAGTGAAGTGACTTGTTCAATTGCTTAGCAGTTTTGGGGAAGGATGAAGTCAACATTCAAAAGCTTTTAGGTCTTCCATGGGCAAAGACTTTTGTCTCTTCTTTACACCACTGCCTCAAAACACTCAGAGAAGCTCTGAAGTCAGTTTCCTAATGATATTAGGTAAGAGAGGATGAGGGAGATAGGGTTTTGCAAAGTCCCAGTAAAACAGGACGCTTGACTGAGTTAGAAATGACAAAAAACAGCCAAAGAAATACTCATGTATTCCTTTCTATCCTTGGTCTCAGTGTTCAGTTTTCCCCAGTGTTACTCTTGGGCTTGGTTAATGATGCAAACAGCTAGATAAGGATGAGTGTCAGGAACCGAAGTTTCCATAAGGTCTGTGTGTGGGACTCACGACCAGTGAAAATCTCTCAGCATACAAAGAGGAGGCAGTTCAGGAGATGGGAGATTCCTGGTTTGGGTGGGGATTGTTATTAGCAAGGCCTTGAAGATGGGGGTGCAGTGTGCCTTTATAATCCATCATTGACATTCTCCAGTCCCTCTAGACCCAGGACTGAAGGAATAGGATGCAGAATATTATAAGGGAGAGCCTTAATCCAATATGAATTTTTTTCCCCCTAATTCATAGCAATGAAATCCAGTCACCTACAAAATCGCCTAATGTCTACCCTACCCTGTGCTTGTGACAAATGCACAGAGATGAATGGGTAACCCTCCTTGCCCATAAGAAAGAGACAGATATGTACAAGGAGAACTTCAGAGCAAGGTGGCTCCACGACAGAAGAAGCATGCGATCCTGAGGAAGCAACTGAAAGGGATTCAGTACAGGATAACAAGACAGAGATCTCATTCCTGACCGCAGATAAGCCTCCCAGATGATCCCAGAGCTTTTGTGCAAGAAGAACTCATTCCAAGGATGAGGACAGCTAAAAAGATAGCAGTGTTACTACAGGGGGGGTCAAGCAGTCTTTCCTTCAAAGACGTCAGCAGGAAAATAGGAGGAGGTTCTCTAGCCATGATCACCTCTCAGTGTGAGTATAGTCCAGGGACTAGCTGCAGGGTACCATAGTTCTGCCATGCCCTCCCCGCAAAAAAACCTATATTATTGAAAAAGTTGAGACGTGGCATAGGATACTAAGGCCCTCCTCTCAAAGGGACGAAAATGAAACAGGACTCTAAGGTGCTGGGAGCAATATAGCTGTCAGTAACAAGTGGCCATCAAACAGATTTGCTGCATTGCTGATGTTTTCAGTCCATGTTTAAAAATCGGTATGATGCCTGCAAAGAAAGGCAGCTCAGTTTTATAGACGCCTGCTTCTGCTATGAGCTGCTGCTCTGCTTTTACCTGGGCCCTCTCGTGGCCAATCACTTCCCCCATGTGCTCCGTATGGTGAACCACTGGGAGTCAAGACCCTTGAGAGTTGAAGCAATTTTAGTCGGTGAATGATCTTGACTCTGTTTGTTGAACCCAGGCAAAGACTCTTTCCTTGGGCCTTAGTTTCTACCTGAGATCCCCTAAGGGCATGGCAGATGGAGTAAGATCCTGGCCAAGGAAGCTATAAAGAAATATTGATTAAAAGACAGTGTCCAAATTTACGATTATATAATGGAGGGATGCAGCCCAACATGAGTGCTTCATGGGGCTGAGAGGGAAGAGAAAAGAGGCAATAAACCTGCAATGTGTCTTGAAGCGGTTGGATGTCCTCGGTGCAGCCTAGCAGAGAAAACAAAGGAGAGGCTGACTGCGTCCTCATGTGCCTGGGCTCCACAGCAAGCATGAGATCATCATCATTAGCTTGCTCTACCTCAGTGAAGATGAGTCCCTGTAACAGAAGGGATAATGCACGCTGGAAGCACAGTCTCCCCTGTTCAGGGAGTTCTGTGTCCCAGAATGCACCTCGGTGATGAATGTCTGCTATCTGGAGATTCTGGGCCCACACAGCTACTGGCCTGGCATTGCAGCAGGACCAGCTGCCTGGCCAGGTCCGAAATGCCTGAGGACGTAGATAATTCTGAGTTATTTTTCTCCAGGGAAATCCCTCTGGCAGTATCTACATCCTGAAATCATAACACGTGTTCAGAGATACAGATGTGGACCTTTCCCCTGAGTGCTGACACCTGTCTTAGATACAAAATAGATTTAACCTAACATGAGCCCGGGCATCCCTGGTGGCTCAGATGACAGTCTGCCTTCAATGCAGGAGATCAGGGTTTGATCTGTGGATTAGGAAGTTCCCTGGAGAATGGGGTGGCTACCCACTCCAGTATTCTTGCCTGGAGAATCCCATGGACAAAGCAGCTTATTACTGGGCTTCCCAGGTGGTGCTACTGGTAAAGAACTTGTATGACAAAGCAAGAGTCTCAAGAGGCATTGGTTTGATCCCTGTAAAGATCCCCTGGAGGCAGGCATGGCAACCCACTCCAGTATTCTTGCCTGGAAAATTCCATGGACAGAAAAGCCTGGTGGGTTACAGTCTTAAGGTCTCAGAGGCAGATGCAACTGAAGAAACTTAGCATGAAATGTGAGCCCAGAGTTGCTGAATGTAACAACAGGCAATTCCTGGTGGGAAGACCTCTGGAAAGTGTCATTCCCAGTGCCTCTGCCAGGAGTCTCCTTCATGTGCTTCCCAAGAACCGTGATCTGTAACTTGTCACGTGGTGATACCCATGCCTTCCCTAACACACATGGGATTCCCGATGTTGAACACCAACACAGCATCTTTCTCATTGACCTTGATGTGCTTCTTCCTGTCATACATATTCCATCCATTTTCTCAACACACAACCTTTCCAGTTTCCCCGCCTTTTTCTTCTCTGCACCACTTCATCCACCCTCTGTTCCTGTGATTGCATCTGCTCCATTGTGACATCATTGTGTCAGTTCTGTCACTGTGTTCATCTGCTCCTCTCATGGCTAAAGCTTTGCCTATTCCTAACCTGCCCAGAAAAATTCTTTCCTTTTTGAAATATTCCCACTGCTACCAGATAAATGTGATCTCTTTTAGTCTCTCAAACTCTCTAATTCTGGAGTCAAGTGATGTGCTGGCAACTGGGTGTATCTGTTCCCAATTCTACGTTCAGGCAAGTCAAGGCTGATAGTTCAGAATCAGCCCTGGTGGGGGGAGTATCATATTTACACCATGGTTAACAGCAAGTGCTACAAATCAGAGCTTCCCATTGCCCCCCAAAACCAGCCTGTTTGTGAAGAGCACATAGCACAGGAGATGACATATGTGTGGTACTCAATAAATTTTTGCTGAATGGATTTTCACATACTAAAGACAGTACCTTTTGGTCTCCAATACAGAAAATATGGGCTTCCCTAGTGACTCATCTCCTGCCTGGAAAATCCCTTGGATGGAGGAGCCTGGTAGGCTGCAGTCCATGCGGTCACTAAGAGTCGGACACGACTGAGCAACTTCACTTTCACTTTCCACTTTCATGCATTGGAGAAGGAAATGGCAACCCACTCCAGTGTTCTTGCCTGGAGAATCCCAGGGATGGGGGAGCCTGGTGGGCTGCTGTCTATGGGGTCTCACAGAGTCGGACACGACTGAAGTGACTTAGCAGCAGCAGCCGCCAATGCAGGAGACACAGGAGATGCAGGTTCAATCCCTGGATCACGAAGATCCAATGCAGTATTCCTGCCTGGGAAATACCATGGACAGAGGAGCCTGGAGGGCTACAGTCCGTAGGGTCGCAAAGAGTCAGACACAACTAAGCAACTGAGCACACATGAACAGAAGGCATGTTTTCATTTACTTGTTTTTTGAAGAGTAAAATATTGATCCATTGTGAGTAAAAGAACTTTGTAAAATAATAAAGAGCACACTTAGTAAGAATGCTGCTTTGTTTACAAACAGAACATAGGACTTTCAACAGGACAAAGCATTATCGCCCTCTGCGAAGCCAGAAGGCTTTTTGCTCTCCTCCAGCAGCCAGGTTTGTTCATCTGAGGCTAAAGGTCTCTCTTGCCAAGAACAGACTTCTGAAAACAATTGTTGGAGCCACACTATAACTGTGGTTCTTTATCTTTCCTTTATTTCTTTTTCTTTCCCAGAGCAAGAATAACCTTCAAAGAAGTTTTTGATCTGAGATACCCATTTTCTTGGACCGTAATCTTAACCCATATGCCATCTAGCTATGAACTTCTTTTTGATGAGAAAAGCTGAAGAGGGAGAGAAATGGTCTGGATCTAATCTGGCAGGCAGAAGGTATGTGGTTCAAAAATAGTCAGGATTTTTTAGAGTCTTCAGGGAGTGAAAGAGGCAACCATGTGACATTAAATTCCAGTTCTAAATATCCCCCAGCCTCTTATTTATGAAGCAAGCTGTATTAACAAGCATGGGTAAGCACACAAACAAAATCTGGCTCATTCAAGGAACAAAGGATGTGAGTAGCTCACAGATTCAACAAAAGTCTGGTGAACCAGACTCAGAAAACAAGCAGGAATCAAGAAAATATGGCTGCATGATACAGCCTGGGTCATGCCCCTGACAACTCATGCGTTAGCATCTCTACACCTCTGTTATGTATGGATAACTCTCAACTGTGCCTGGGTGTTTCTGTTTCTTCCTCCAGATTTGAGGCGCTGGGCAGCAGTCGGAAGCTGAGCCCAGACCACATTTTACTCTGTTAGCCTACTGTAAGCTAACAACCTGTATTAGGCTTCAGTAAGGGGAAATAGGTAGTTCCTCCCAAAACATCCACCCTAGGGGATGACTTCAAATAAAGAGGGTGTCTAGATCCTGTGGAGCTAAAACACAAAACGAGAACTACACGTGCAAGTACAAAAAGAATGGAGATGGAAGATCAAAACAAGACAACTCCTGATCTGCTTGTGCATTTGTCTTTCCGGGAAAAAGAAATACAGAAAGTAAGTCACGGTTTAAATTTCTTCTAAGGTATTGATATATCTTGAATATGTCTAAACAGTGAAACACTATTTATAAAAAATTTCTTCCATTTACCTATATATCAAGCCAGGTAAAGTGTTTGTTCCAGCATTTGTTTATGAAATGGAAAAAAAAAAAAGAAACTAGAGATGCCTGACTTGCTCCTGGAAAGCCTAAGCCAATCTTTGTTCGGCTTCTGCATTAAAAACAATGAATTTACTCTATATCCATTTTCCCATTATATTACCAAAGAATAATGACTCCCATTTTAAAGTTGTTGAAAGTCATTTTGACATTCAGAAAGAATACAGAGTCACCACTAGAGTAATCACTATTGGTTATCTGACCCATATACTTGTATATATTGGATTCTAACAGAAAATTCTTAGGACTTCCCAGGCAGCCCAGTGCTCAGTGGTGAGGATTCCATGCTTCCACTGCAGGAAGCATCAGGAGTTTGATCCCTGATCTGGGAATTAAGATCCTCCAGGCAGCACGTCCAAAACAAAAACAAAAAATGGAAAACAGAAACTCTTTTGCTTCATGTATCCATCTTTACTTCATACAGTATGTGCCTCAGGTGTGCAGCCAGACTGACCTGCACTTTCCCCCTTCTCCTTACCATGGATTGGCTTAGAGTGAGTGTATGACCTGACTCTGGCCAATGAGATTCCAAAGAAAGTCTGTGGAGTCCTTGGAAGACACAGAAAGAGACATGCTCACCTCTTCACCTCCTGGTTGTTGTTAGGACAAAATATGATGCCTGAAATTGTGCTAGTCACCATGCTACTCAAGAATGATGCTATCACTCGGGAAAATAACCAAGTGAAACAGATTTGAGAGCCACATACATGAGCCACTTTGCACAGAACCTGCCCCACTGCTGGACTGCTTACTATTTGAGACCATGTTTTCTTCCTTGTAAAAGCCAATTTAAATTGGGATTTCTTGTTATTTGCTACCAAATACTTCCTGAGGTAGCTAGTTAGAAAAATATGTTCTCTCTCTCTCTCTCTTTTTTTTTTGAGAAACTGAAGGGCTACTCTGCTCACAGCTTCTATTAAGAGGCAAACCAAAACACAGGCAGAGAGACAAATGAATTGTTTTGCCTTTAGGAAAGAGTTAGTAACAGCATATCCTTATTAAAAGATCATCCTAATTCTTTAGAATTAACTGTACCTTAAAAGCCAAACAATATTCTTCCTGTTTTCCCCACGAAAAGGGTCCATATTAGAGTCTAATGATAACATACACTTGTAGGGGCAGAAAAATTCTCCCTTCTTTCCTTCAATGTCCTTTGTCTGGTCTACTAATTAAATCGGCATACCAGAGATTAACAAGAGAAAACAAATTTAATTTCATGTGTATGGGAGCTAGGGCTTCCCAGGTAGCTCAGTGGGAAAGAAGCCACCTGCCAATGGCCAGGAGACACAGGTGATGTGGGTTCAATCCCTGGATCAAGCAGATCTCCTAGAGAAGAAAATGGCAACCACACCATTATTCTTGCCTGTAAAATTTCATGGTCAGAGGAGCCTGGAGGGCTGCAGTCCATGGGGTTGCAAAGAGGTGGACACAACTGAGTGACTGAGCACACATGCATGCGTGCGTGCGTGTTGGGAGTTCCATAAAAATATGAGATACAGAAACAATAAGGGAGTTGATGCTTACATGCCATCCTGAGTTAAGGAACAGGAAGGGGTCTGGAGGCCTCTATCAAAGGGGAGGAAAATTCATAGGAAGATAAGAACAGGTGTTTAATAATCATATATATGTTTTGTCATGCAGGTAAGTCTCTTGGATTAGCACATGTATACCTGTGATGGATTCATTTTGATATTTGGCAAAACTAATACAATTATGTAAAGTTTAAAAATAAAATAAAATAAAATAAAAATCATCTTAAAAAAAAATAAACAAACAAAAAAAATAAACAAAAAGGTATGTATGGTAATAGTGCCCTCTCTGGGCCAGACCCCCTATCTAAATTCTTTTAGGTAATTAAAGAAGAGGCAAATGTTTGTTTTAGTAAAGTAATGCTCAAAATTCTCCAAGCCAGGCTTTAGCAATATGTAAACCCTGAACTTCCAGGTGTTCGAACTAGTTTTAGAAAAGGCAGAAGAACCAGTCAAATTGCCAACATCTGCTGGATCATCGAAAAAGGAAGAGAGTTCCAGAAGAACATCTATTTCTGCTTTATTGACTATGCCAAAGCCTTTGACTGTGTGGATCACAATAAACTGTGGAAAATTCTGAAAGAGATGGGAATACCACACCACCTGACCTGCCTCTTGAGAAATCTATATGCAAGTCAGGAAGCAACAGTTAGAACTGGACATGGAACAACAGACTTGTTCCAAATAGGAAAAGGAGTACATCAAGGCTGTATATTGTCACGCTGATTATTTAACTTATATACAGAGTACATCATGAGAAATGCTGGGCTGGAAGAAGCACAAGCTGGAATCAAGATTGCCAGGAGAAATATCAATAACCTCAGATATGCAGTTGACACCACCCTTATGGCAGAAAGTGAAGAGGAGCTAAAGAGCCTCTTGATGAAAGTGAAAGAAGAGAGTGAAAAAGTTGGCTTAAAGCTCAACATTCAGAAAACGAAGATCATGGCATCTGGTCTC
>NW_011494717.1:4300868-4308208 GCF_000754665.1 Bison bison bison | reverse complement strand
AAAGAAGAGAGTGAAAAAGTTGGCTTAAAGCTCAACATTCAGAAAACGAAGATCATGGCATCTGGTCTCATCACTTCATGGGAAATAGATGGGGAAACCGTGGAAACAGTGTCAGACTTTATTTTTGGGGGCTCCAAAATCACTGCAGCCATGAAACTAAAAGACGCTTACTCCTTGGAAGGAAAGTTATGACCAACCTAGATAGCATATTGAAAAGCAGAGACATTACTTTGACAACAAAGGTCTGTCTAGTCAGGGCTATGGTTTTTCCCGTGGTCATGTATGGATGTGAGAGTTGGACTGTGAAGAAAGCTGAGTGCCGAAGAATTAATGCTTTTGAACTGTGGTGTTGGAGAAGACTCTTGAGAGTCCCTTGGACTGCAAGGAGATCCAACCAGTCCATCCTAAAGGAGATCAGTCCTGGGTGTTCTTTGGAAGGACTGGTACTAAAGCTGGAGCTCCAATTCTTTGGCCATCTCATGCGAAGAGTTGACTCATTGGAAAAGCCTCTGATGCTGGGAGGGATTGGGGGCAGGAGGAGAAGGGGACGACAGAGGATGAAATGGCTGGATGGCATCACCAACTCGATGGACATGAGTTTGGGTGAACTCCAGTAGTTGGTGTTGGACAGGGAGGCCTGGCGTGCTGTTGTTCATGGGGTCGCAAAGAGTAGGACACGACTGAGCGACTGAAATGAACTGAACTGAACTGAAATGTTTGTTACTGTTGTTTTTTTTTTTTACTTTCTGAATCTGCTGGTTCTTGATTGCGTTCAGCTCAAAACAGCTCATGTGTCAAAGCAGCACATTTTGGGATTACATGTTCTGCTCCTCTCATATTAAATGTGACATTCACAGTAAAGTTGTTTTTCAGTATTGTGAAAAACACGATACCAAAAACAACTTACTGCATTTGTCATGTGTGTTATAATACAAGTATGCACAATCCTAGTGTCATAGTAATGGGAGCTGGTAAAGCCCTTTCTTTTAAACAGGTATGCTTTAGAGAAAGAATGAATGAATTCAATGAGTTAGTTTGATAAGAAGCCAGTCCACTGAGAAAGGGAAATACTTCGCATTTATTGCCTGCTAACTATATGTCCTATGTGATTCATAATGGACTAGAATCTTGTAATCTTTAAACAACCCCACAACTCAGGCTTTATTAAACTAATTTCTCTAGGAAAGAAACTATGATTCGAAGAGGTTAAGTATATTGTCCAAGATCACACATCTAGTAATTAACATTAGAATAGGAATCCAGCATGCCTGACTTAGGATACTTGTCTATATCTACATCTTCTTTCCTGGGCTAATTAACTCAGAGAAAAGAATGCTGAGAAAGGCTTCTTTGGGTCTTTCCTTTTATTTACTTCTCTTTGTTTTTCTTTTCCTTTCTTGTCTTTTTTACTTTCAAGACTTCTTCATTCCTCACAACATATTTAGAGCAACTATGAAGGATAAAAAGCTGACTCAGGATGGATACTATTCTTGCTGGCTCCAACAGAAGCTAATCCACACACACAATTACTTATAACTCAAGATGGAAACTGATAGACATTGTCGGAGAGATGAATGAAGGATGATAGGGGTTTAGGGAGAAATGATTGATGTCATAACAATGAAAAATGTGTATAAGAGGACTACAGGAGAGTAGTTCTCTATATAAAGACCAGCAATAACGATGCATATTGTAATTAGTTATCAGTGAGACCTCAACTTTTAGAGATGACAAATCTTGGGAAGGGAACAAAAGGAGGTGGAAATGTCCACAGTTCTGGAAATAGTCAATTGTCCCAATAGTTATAAGAGTATCTTAAAAGCATCTTCAGTCACCCCAAGGTGTACCAAGCTGGATTCATGTGGCTTGACTGAATAGAGGAGCAGCCTCTACCTCCATTACACCAGGGGTGGGGGGTACCTTCCATCTTCGAAGACTCATGATCCTCAGTTGAGCACTCACACATTTCCCCTAGGCTATATGCAAGCAATGGCTGCCACTGAACAGGCATAGGGTTTTCCTTCTATCTCCATCCCTATAGGAGAACATATTTCAAATGAACTTTTTTTTTTCCCTCTTGGGAAGAATATGCTGTGATTTAGAGTGAAATATTGGTTAAACTCTTGATGTGTGAGGAAACTAGAGGGTGTGAGTAATAATACTTCCATACTAATAATTCTCCTCAGGGCAGCAAAGTAATTTATTATACTCCATAACTGAGACTGGGAGATGGGAGGAAAAAGAAAGACTTAAACGCTTCAGTCAAGATAACCTTCCCTTACCCCTGAAAGGTAAGTCGCCATTTGTCTTCCTTCTACCCACATAGCTGTAACTAAGTACTTTTATATGAATGAAGAGTGTAGTAGATTTTAAACAGGAGGGGATACTGTTATATTTAACATGGTTTTATATCATCTGTGCTTACATGAAGCTCTTGCAACGTCTACCTATTCATTTAAAATCATGTTTGAAAACATCCTCTTACTGGTTTCAGTATTTCCTGTCACATGGCACCAAGAGACCTGAGTGATTCATGAGCTTCATACAGAAAAGGGTTCCCTAAAGTGATTGACTCCATATTTTTCTCAGCACTGTCATCAGGTTATACACATGGACCCATTAGGATACATTTTAAAATCGCTACTTAAAGCAGAGGGGCAGGTTATAAACATTCAAATCTAAAATCTAATAAGCAACAAAAGCAACAAAAACACAAGCAACAAAAAATTGCCAGACTCTCTAACTGGAGTCAATTTAAAATACATTTAGCACAACTTAATTGTAGGCATTCTAGGGAAGCAGAGGCAAAGAGCATTAAAATACAGTTCCTCCAGGAAGTTATGGCCTACTCTGGAGTATAAGGCCATAGTTGAATGAATGGTTCAAGGTGGGCTGTAGTTATGACACTGATAAGCGCCATGTAACTGAGAAGAGATGAAGTTCTTAGGTAATTCGAGAATGAAGATAAGCTTTGAAAACAGTTGATGTTTCAGCTGTCGCCCAGAAAAATGGATAGAAAGAACTTCAACATAGAAAGGCAGGGAGAAAGCAGTTTAGGATGAATAAAAATAAGGCGGATAGGTTCATTCAGTGTGCATGGTGACAATATAGTGTGAAACAAAAAATTGACAACTGGCATCAGACAAACATGGACTCCCATCCGGGCTCTCCAGCTGTCCAACAACATGACTAACTAAACTTACTTAATTCCTTCAGACACTCATTTTTTTTTTTCCTATGTGAAATGAGAATTTGTACATACTAAAATCAACTTAAATTGGTTTGTCCAGAAGATTAAATGAAGTGATGCATGCAAATTCTTAGCACAGAGACTGGCCAATGGGAACTTCTATTATTTCCCTTCTGTAGTCTCTTCCACTTACCTCTGTTTAACATGCTCCACTCTACCATCTCTAGAAAGATGTACGGCTTATGTTCATTTATTTATTCTTCAAATATTTATTGAGCACCTTCTATATCATTGACTTTCTGCTCCTAAAAGCTACTGAAGTTAAACTCAGTTTAGGGATGACCTTCAGCACAGCGGGAAGTGTTCATGTTTTCTGTCTACCCTAGTTCTGAGAGTCTCTGTGGTCCCAGGTTAGGACTCGCTGGTGAACTATGGAAGAAGCACAAGAGAGTGACCACCATGTGCAAACAAGAGAACCCAGGCAGGAAGTCCGCCCTGGGAAGAGAGGTTACTGTCCCTCTTAGCCCTGTGTGGCTGGAGGAGTTTCGACTTAGCCAGCTCTGAACTGATGCGGATAACAAACCCTGACTGCAGGATTTAATTTGCCATTTTTTATTTGTCACTTGGAAATGCTGGCATAATCCAGTTCTGGTTCCAAGAAGAACACACCCTGGCACAGTGCGACAGAGTCATCAGGTGTTCACAGCCCTGGAAGACCATTTGGAACAGAAGGAAGAATATAAATAAAAGAAACCAAGTGCATTAGCAACTCATTTTTCTCCATATGTTTACATAATCGCAGCTTCCCATTTTTTTCCCCACACAGCCTTTAGATGCTCTAAAATGCAACATCTCACTGTTGTTGTTTTTCTTTTTTTCCCTTCAGTATTTGCTACAAAGAAAGGAGAAAGCAGGGCCATTTTCACCAGACAGAAAGAAAAAAGAAATGCAGTGGAAGAGTCAGGGAGTCAGTGAATGTGTTTGAAAAACAAAGCTATTGCTGAGAGGTCCCTGCGAGAACCCTTTTCCCCTGTGTATCAAAAGGTCAGGTCCTGAACCCATTTCACTGGATCAGCATCCTGAGAACTAAGCCTTAATCATCATGCATGGAGATCTTCATAAATATGGTTTTATTTTTGATGGTTTTTTGGTTTACTTTTACAATGTTATCCTCTTTCTCCTCCATCCCACGCCCATAAATAAAACTTATATATTTTATAGTTTCTCTGAGACAAGAAGGAGAAAACCAACCATTGAACCCCACTTCCACAGAATCAGTGAGAAAGTCAATGCATGCCCTTGGTCTGGAGCCCACTTCATGGAAAGACCATTATGTTTACCCACCAGCCTTTAGAGAGGTTCCCCCAAAGCTAATGAATACCCACAGTCTTACACATATAAACAACTGGTAACTATTACATGGGGACTAATATATAACCTTCTCCCTATTGTGTCTCTCTCCCTACATGACCCCAATAAGTCACTTGGGTGATGTATTTAAGAAAAGATAATCTCAAATTTATTTCTTCATCTTGCCTTTAATATCCCCTAAATTCATCCACTGCAGATTCATAAGGTAGTATAACTTACTTTCTTTAAAAGTCCAGATACTATTGAAGAAGGAAGAACAGCCAGAGTGTGAATTTAAATCAGCAGATTGCTTTTCTCCTAACACTTACAAAAGCACCATGCAGACAGAGGTTATGAATGGCTGGAGGAAAGAATATTATGATATGTGGGTTATCTTGGAGATGTTTGGACTTAGATGTAACACTGGGGTCTAGGAATTTAGCCAAGGGAAAAAAGAGAAAGAAAGAGAGAGCCAGATCTGCCAGTGATAAAGTAGGGTCAGGTAGTGAAGAAAGAATGTAAAGGAATGTGGGAAGTACCAAAAGGCAACTTCTCAGATGCTAGTTACTCAGTACAGTAAAAACACTTTCAGAGGGTGGCAACATTCTAATTATTGTGTTTCTTTAGAATAATGTTGTTTATTATTAACAAAGTAAGTGTCTGGAAACACTTTCTAGCCAAGAAGATTCTTGGCTAGAGTAACCTTTTCAAATTTATCATTGGATTGTTGTTGTTGTTGCTTTTTAAACCATTAAAATGTGCCCAGTTTGAATGCATTTTGATTTCCACACAGGAGATACATCCAAAGACTAGAGTCTTCCTCAAAATTTTGCTCAACAGCATTGGGTTACACTACAGGAAATGATATCATCCCCGCAGGGCTGGCATAGCTCTGAACCAGGAGGTGTTCTCAGGCTTCAGTTCACCCAGCTCAACTGCACACTTTTGTACTCTCTGTCTTTTTCCTTTTCTTGCCCCGTATGACTTTCAGTTCATGTCTCCTTTGGTGTCTGGCAGGATGCTACTTAGCATACCTTCAGTAAATAAAGACTTGGCACATTACAGGCTATTTTTTTGCACTACTGCACTCAATGAGAACTTTCCGTTGGTTCTTTTTTTCAGTCAGAATGTCTTAAAGACTGCAGGTTAATCCCCTCTTCTTGTTCGATGCTTTATTCAAGAGCATCCTGATTCTGGAAGATTCAGTTCTCACTGGTTATTTTTAGCACTCAATTGATTCAAGCATCTTCCAAATTCTGAGGAAAAAAATCACTTCAACCAAGAGATCCTATCAATCACAGCGTGGTTTGCATGCTTATGTAGCTGGTTAGTAATTAAAGGCAGCTAAAAATACCAGGCATGCATGAATGGTGTGATTTTTATATCTTAGCTCTTTTCCAGAGAAGATGCAAGTTCCATCAATCAAACAGTTGGTAGCTGAAGTCATTATCACTGAAATTAAGGCAATTATATACAAATGAATATTAATGAAGTATCTACTCAAAATTAGGGTCAGTTCTTAACACTTAAAAAGAAATTGTAGAGAATCTAGGTTCAGTGTAAAATAACTTAGGGACACACCTTCCATATTAAACTGCCTCTCCAGTGAAGGGGGCTCTATCACATTTATGGTATTTCTTATTTCAGAGACAACTGATCCATCAATATTCCTAAATGGCCCATAAACCTACATATAACGTAACCATACAACATCTTAATGAGAAAGAGGCATATTGGTCCCAGACACTGTGATTTTATAAAAACAACAACAAAAAAATTTACACAATATTCATTGCAATTTATAACATTTTTATTCATAAAATAGGAAGACTATCTCAGATGATCTCCAAGAATGTTTAATCTTAAAACATTTTATTGTTGAATAAGAATGTATCATATTTTAAGGACTCCAGAAAATCTGATGTTAGTACAATTTGATTCTTTAGGTAGCTATGAATAGTTAAAAAATAGTGAGAATGCAAGGGGTCTGAATTTTCTACTGATAGATGTGCTTGCAGACAATTCAGTTCAGTTCAGTCTCTCCGTCGTGTCCAACTCTTTGCGACCCCTTGAATTGCAGCACACCAAGCCTCCCTGTCCATCACCAATTCCTGGAGTTTATCCAAACTCACATCCATTGAGTTGATGATGCCATCCACCAATCTCATCCTCTGTTGTCCCCTTCTCCTCCTGTCCCCAATCCCTCCAAGCATCAGGGTCTTTTCCAATGAGTCAACTCTTCGCATGAGGTGGCCAAAGTATTTCAGGTTCAGCTGCAGCATCAGTCCTTCCAAAGAACACCCAGGACTGATCTCCTTTAGGGTGGACTGGTTGGATCTTCTTGCAGTCCAAGGGACTCTCAAGAGTCTTCTCCAACACCACAGTTCAAAAGCATCAATTCTTTGGCACTCAGCTTTCTTCACAGTCCAACTCTCATCCATACATGACCACTGGAAAAACCATAGCCTTGACTAGACGGACCGTTGTTGGCAAAGTAATGTCTCTGCTTTTTAATATGCTATCTAGGTTGGTCATAACTTTCCTTCCAAGGAGTAAGCATCTTTTAGTTTCATGGCTGCAATCACCATCTGCAGTGATTTTGGAGCCCAGAAAAATAAAGTCTGACACTGTTTCCACTGTTTCCCCATCTATTTCCCATGAAGTGATGAGACCAGATGCCATGATCTTCATTTTCTGAATGTTGAACTTTAAGCCAACTTTTTCACTCTCCTCTTCCACTTTCATCAAGAGGCTCTTTAGCTCCTCTTCACTTTCTGCCATAAGGGTGGTATCTGTGCAT
>NW_011494717.1:4299534-4300768 GCF_000754665.1 Bison bison bison | reverse complement strand
CCACACAGTCAAAGGCTTTGGCATAGTCAATAAAGCAGAAATAGATATTTCTCTGGAACTCTCTTGCTTTTTCGATGATCCAGGGGATGTTGGCAATTTGATCTCTGATTCCTCTGCCTTTTCTAAAAGCAGCTTGAACATATGGAATTTCACAGTTCACATATTGCTGAAGCCTGGCTTGGAGAATTTTGAGCATTACTTTACTAGTGTGTAAAATGAGTGCAATTGTGTGGTAGTTTGAGCATTCTTTGGCATTGCCTTTCTTTGGGATTGGAATGAAAACTGACCTTTTCCAGTCCTGTGGCCACTGCTGAGTTTTCCAAATTTGCTGGCATATTGAGTGCAGCACTTTCACAGCATCATCTTTCAGGATTTGAAATAGCTCAACTGGAATTCCATCACCTCCACTAGCTCTGTTCGTAGTGATGCTTTCTAAGGCCTACTTGACTTCACATTCCAGGATGTCTGGCTCTAGGTGAGTGATCACACCATCGTGATTATCTGGGCCATGAAGATCTTTTTTGTACACTTCTTCTGTGTATCTTTACCACCTCTTCTTAATATCTTCTGCTTCTGTTAGGTCCATACCATTCCTGTCCTTTATTGAGCCCATCTTTGCATGAAATGTTCCCTTGGTATCTCTAATTTTCTTGAAGAGATCTCTAGTCTTTCCCATTCTGTTGTTTTCCTCTATTTCTTTGCATTGATCTTGAGAGAGACTTTCTTATCTCTCCTTGCTATTCTTTGGAACTCTGCATTCAGATGCGTATATCTTCCCTTTCTCCTTTGCTTTTCACTTCTCTTCTTTTCGTAGCTATTTGTAAGGCCTCCTCAGACAGCCATTTTGCTTTTTTGCACTTCTTTTCCATGGGGATGGTCTTGATCCCTGTCTCCTGTAAAATGTCACGAACCTCCATCCATAGTTCATCAGGCACTCTATCAAATGTAGTCCGTTTAATCTATTTCTCACTTCCACTGTATAATCATAAGGGATTTGATTTAGGTCATACCTGAATGGTCTAGTGGTTTTCCCTACTTTCTTCAATTTAAGTCTGAATTTGGCAATAAGGAGTTCATCATCTGAGCCACAGTCAGGTCCTGGTCTTTGTTTTTGCTGACTGTATAGAGCTTCTCCATCTTTGGCTGCAAAGAAGATAATCAGTCTGATTTTGGTGTTGACCATCTGGTGATGTCCATGTGTAGAGTCTTCTCTTATGTTGTTGGAAGAGGGTGT
>NW_011494717.1:4292973-4299434 GCF_000754665.1 Bison bison bison | reverse complement strand
ATGACCAGTGCGTTCTCTTGGCAAAACTCTATTAGCCTTTGCCCTGCTTCATTCCGTATTCCAAGGCCAAATTTGCCTGTTAGTCCAGCTGTTTCTTGACTTCCTACTTTTGCATTCCAGTCCCCTATAATGAAATGGACATCTTTTTTGGGTGTTAGTTCTAAAAGGTCTTGTAGGTCTTCATAGAACCATTCAACTTCAGCTTCTTCAGTGTTACTGGTTGGGGTAGAGGCTTGGATTACCGTGATATTGAATGGTTTCACTTGGAAACGAACAGAGATCATTCTGTCTTTTTTGAGATTGCATCCAAGTACTGCATTTCAGACTCTTTTGTTGACCATGATGGCTACTCCATTTCTTCTAAGGGATTCCTGCCCGCAGTAGTAGATATAATGGTCATCTGAGTTAAATTCACCCATTCCAGTCCATTTTAGTTTGCTGATTCCTAGAATGTCGACGTTCACTCTTGCCATCTCCTGTTTGACCACTTCCAATTTGCCTTGATTCATGGACCTAACATTCCAGGTTCCTATGCAATATTGCTCTTTACAGCATTGGATCTTGCTTCTATCACCAGTCACATCCACAACTGGGTATTGTTTTTGCTTTGGCTCCATCCCTTCATTCTTTGTGGAGTTATTTCTCCACTGATCTCCAGTAGCATATTGGGCACTTACCGACCTTGGGAGTTCCACCTTCAGTATCCTATCATTTTGCCTTTTCATACTGTTCATGGGTAAGAATACTGAAATGGTTTGCCATTCCCTTCTCCAGTGGACCAAAATCTGTCAGACCTCTCCACCATGACCCGTCCATCTTGGGTGGCCCCACAAGCATGGCTTGGTTTCATTGAGTTAGACAAGGCTATGGTTCGTGTGATCAGATTGCCTAGTTTTCTATGATTCTGCAGACAATTAAAGGTCCCCAAATGTAATATTCTTAATTAAAAACTGGTAGAAACCTCCAAGCAGCCAGATTTATGCTTCAAGCATGGCACTCACATCCCACAACTAGCAAATACCACTCATATCAGGGTGGAAAATGGACATTTTATTTATTATATTACTGTGGTTTTTGTAGGTTTATGCTACCCATTTAGTACTCAGGAGGATGGAAACAAGAAAGAGAAAGGAAGGAAGGATGAAAAAGGAAGGAAGAGACAGTGGTAGGGGGAAGGAAGAAGAGAGACCATGCCTGAACATTGAAAGTGGTGGGGACCTGGACTCAAGGGGTCTTTGGGTCAGCCATCCTGTAGCCAGAAGAATCAGTGGGCTCTAAAAGCAGCCCAAGAAGTCACTCCTGCTACAAAACTTGCAGAACTTTGGGACTGGAAAAAGAGAAATGAGGATAATAGGCAGGAAGGCTAACTCTGCTGGAAGGATTCTAGAAGGATGGATCTGGAGGACAACAGAGCAAAGTAAAAATGATCAGGCAATACAGGGAAGACAGGAACAAAGCAGAGGGGATCTTGTATCCCACAGTTGTGTGAAAAGATACAGCTGTTCTGGCTGAATCTGCTGGCACATTTTTCAGCCTCTTCCATTCTCCCAGAAATCTCAGCTGCATGACATGACAGAGACTGCTACAGAGCCACAAGGCCTATAATAAAAATCATTGGTCTGGGGTGTTTGAAAAACTGCCACACTTGGAAGCAGGTGTATAGAGTAGATGTGCTCTAATTCCTTAGAACCCTATGCAACACTACAGAAGGATTCACTATCTTTTCAACATTGTACTGAAAGTTCTTGCTTGAGGCAGTAAGAGGCAACAAATGTACACAGATTGGAAAGGAAGACATTAAGCTGTGTTTGTCTGCAGATGACATTACTGTCTATATAAAAAATCCTAATGAATCTATGAAAAAAGCTCCTGGAACTAATAAGTGATTATCACAAGGTTGCAGGATATAAGACCATTATAAAAAGTCAATTGCTTTCCTTGGTCCAGCAAAGAACAAGTGGAATTTAAAATTAAAATCATAATGTCATTTATATTAGCAACCCCAAAATAAAATACTTAGGTATAAATATAACAAAACATGTGCAAGATCTATATGAGGAAAACTACAAAACACTTATTATATAAATTAAACAATTAAATAAATTGAGAGATAATCTATGTTCATGAGTAGAAAGGCTCAATACTGTCAAGATGTCAGCTTTTCCCACTTTGATCTCTAGATTCAGTACAATCCCAATCAAAATCCCAGAAATTTATTTTGTGGATATTGACAAATGGATTCTGAAGTTTATGTAGAGAGGCAAAAGACTCAGGATAGCCAAGACAATTTTGAAGAAGAACAAAGTTGGAGATTGAAACTACCCAAGTTCAAGACTTAACTGTACAGCTATAGTGATCAAGACAGTGCAGTATTGGCAAAAGAAGAGAAAAAAGTAGATCAATAGAACAGAATAGAGAGCCAAGAAGTAGATCTATGTAAATATAGCTAAAGGGACAAAGATAATACAGTGAAGCAAAAATAGTCTTTTCAACTAATGGTGCTGGAACAATTGGATATCTAGATGAAAAAAATTTGCATCTAGATATAGATCTTACTCCATTCACAAAAGTTAACTTAAGAAGGCTCATAGACCTACACACAAACTGTAAACCATGAACCTACTAGAAGATAACAGCAGAAAATCTGGATGATCTTGGGTACGGTGATGTCTTTTTAGATACAACAGTGAAGACAATCGCTGAAAGAAATCATTGATAAACTGGACTTCATTAAAATTAAAATTTTCTTCTTTTCAAAATATAATGTTAAGAGAATTAGAAAATAGGACATAGACTTGGAGAAAATATCTGCAAAAGACACATCTGATAAAGTATTATAATCTAAAACATACAAAGATCTCTTAAAATGCAACAATAAGAAAAAAAAAAAAAACTTGATTAAAACATTGACCAAAGACCTTGGTAGACACATCATCAAAGAAGAAATACACATGGCAATTATGTATCTCAAAAGATGTGCCATATCATATGATTTCAGGGAAATGCAAATTAATATGAGACACAACTATATACCTGTTAAAATGTCCGAAACCCAGAACATTGACAGTATTCTCACCAAATACTGGCGAGAATGCGGAGCAACCGCAATGCTCATTCAGTGATTTTGGGGATGCAAAATGTTACAGTCACTTTGGAAGACAGTTTGGTGGTTTCGTATAAAAGGAAACATATTCTCACCATATGACCCAGAACTCATGCTCCTTGTCACTTAGCCACAAGAGCTGAAAACTTATCTCCACAGAAAAACCTACACTTGGATATCTGTAGCAAGTTTTATTCATAATTGCCAAAATTTGGAAGCAACAAGGATGGTCCTTCAGTAGGTGAATGGATAGATAAGCTGTGATACATCCAGACAATGGAATATACTTCAGTGCTAAAAATAAAAGTTATCTAGTCATGAAAAAGACAAGGAGAAAACTTAAGTACATATTATTAAGCAAAGGAAGTCAACTTGAGAATGCTACAAACTGTGTAATTCCAAGTATATGACATTCTGGAAAAGGCAAAACTATGGAGACCTTATAAAGATAAGGATTATAAGGATAGGAAGGAGGAGGGGGGAGAAGCAAATAAGCAGAACACAGTGGATTTTTAGGTCAGTGAAAAATTATATGATACTATAATGACAAATATGTCATTATATATTTCTCCAAACCCATAGACTTTATAACACCAAGATTGAACCCTAAGGTAAACTATGGGCTCTGAGTGATTATGATGTGTAAATGTAAGTTCACCCTTGGTAATAAATATGTACCATTTTGATGAGCTATGCTGGTAATGGGAGAGGCTATGCATGTGTGGAGGCAGGGGTGTATATGAGAATCTCTACATTCCACTGAATTTTGCTTTAAACCTAAAATTACTCTAAAAAATTGCCTTTAAAAAATCATGCATTGGTACAGTCAGCATAACTGAAAAGAACCTTCAATGTACAGTCTACTTCAATGAAGATGGACAAACCCATGGACAAACCCTGTCAATTATTTCTTGTGTACAGTTATAACTTGCATAGCTCAGTTGGTAAAGAATCTGCCTGCAATGCAAGAGACACCGGTTTGATTCCTGGGTTGGGAAGATCCGCTAGAGAAGGGATAGGCTACCCACTCCAGTATCCTTGGACTTCCCTTGTAGCTCAGCTGATAAAGAATCCACCCGCAATGCGGGAGAACTGGGTTTGATCCCTGGGTTGGGAAGATCCCGTGGAGAAGGGAAAGGCTACCCACTCTAGAATTCTGGCCTGGAGAATTCCATGGACTGCATAGTCCATGGGGTCACAAAGAGTCGGACAGGACTGAGCGACTTTCACTTCACTTCAGGGAGGTGGAAAAAATCTGCATATACATATGCTCCTCCTGCAAGGTTTTCAGTTGGCACTGATGAGTGAGAATGATTGTACTAACCTGTAAGTTGCTAGTGAGGAAATGGCTCTTCTGTGTCCCTAGCCCACGCACTGTGAATTCTGCTGCTGCTGCTGCTAAGTCACTTCAGTCATGTCCGACTCTGTGTGACCCCACAGATGGCAGCCCACCAGGCTCTGCCGTCCCTGGGATTCTCCAGGCAAGAACACTGGAGTGGGTTGCCATTTCCTTCTCCAATGCATAAAAATGAAAAGTGAAAGTGAGGTCGCTCAGTCGTGTCCGACTCCCAGAGACCCCATGGACTACAGCCCACCGGGGTCCTCCATCTGTGTCCCTAGCCCACACACTGTGAATTCTAGATACATATTTATTTTTTTAAGTTTGTTAAAAAAATAACGCATTACACAATGAACAAAAGAATCAGATACGTGAGTCACATTCATAGTATTTGTGGTCAGTTCTAATCGAGCTATTTTCAGGGTGCTTTGAAGCTCACACACAGCATATGGTTGTCCTAACCCAGGGCCTGTGTGCTTGTCCTTTCTTTTCATTAAGAACCTAGTCAGGACAGGGAGAGGCCAGGATAATTAACAAATATGAGATTGTGGCTATGGGTTTAGCACAAACCTCACATTCTTCTCATTCCTCTTCCAAATAGACCCCTTAGGAAGAGTTTGGTTCATTCAACAGTACACCTCATCAGAATATTTTAAAATGTCCTCTTTGGGAACTAACCCACATATACACACATACGTGATATTAAAAAAGATTCAGCCTCAGGTGTCTCTTAATATCACATGTTAGCAAAGAATGCTGTTAGCACTAAGAAAATTGTATGTCTCCAAATTCTAAATTCCAGGGGAGCATCTATGATGAGCCTTCCTAAGTCATTTATATAGAGACACATTAGTATGAAGAATAATACGGAAAAGGAAGTATCATTAGACAGGTTTAATTTTAATTATACTATTGTGAAAAGTGGGCTAAATATATAATTTACATGACTCTAAGGATGCTAATTCCTCTCACTAATCTATCTTTCATTCCCTATTGTATTCTCTTAATTTAAAATAATGAATTATTTGAAAACTATAGAAAATCATAGGAAAATTATATAACAGCCATTTGTATATTCAACACCAAGATGAGGAAAGACATTTACATTCTGCCAAATGGCTCCAGCTCTCCTTTTTGTTTTAACATAAAGATCATTGTATAGATTCCGCAAAATACCTCCCTCCATATCTCTTCCCTCTCCTTCCTCCCTTTCTAGAGAGACTTGGTGTCGTATGGCTGCGGTGTTTATCATTCATTATTTTATACTTTTATACTAATGCTTATGCCACTTCCAAATTATGTTTCCATTGGATTGTACAAATATAGGTCATTCATTTTCATGACAATAGACGACTCCAACATATAAACAAATCAGTTTATTCATCTGTTTTACTGTGAATCAGTTAGTCTGCTTCAAGGTTTCTACCCTCACAACACTTCTACAATGCCTACTATTGCAGCACATATTTCGTGGATGTGTGAGAGTTTCTCTAGAGGACACACTTATGGAAATTTTGAAACTGCTGGGTTATTGGGTATGTTTATTTTTATCTTTACTAGATATTGACAGTTTACTCTCTAATGATTGTGTCAATTTATTCTCCCATTAACAATGCATAAAGTTGCCTATTTCCACATAATTTTCCCCAAATTCTGTTTTATTAGGTTTGTAAATTTCTATTAATTTGATGGATGAACTATTATATCACAGTGATTCTAACTGGTATTTATCATTTTTGTTCAAAATTCCAGTTTGTCTTTACATTTTTACAGATGATTTTAATACGCCAAACTTGTTTTATATATAAATGTATATATACAAAATTATTAATACATATATATGTGTGTTTCTGAATGAAATCTATTCCATCTTATTTTCTTTTTTCTTTTTTTTAAATTTTATTTTATTTTTAAACTTTACAATATTGTATTAGTTTTGCCAAATATCGAAATGAATCTGCCACAGGTATACCTGTGTTCCCCATCCTGAACCCTCCTCACTCCTCCCTCCCCATACCC
>NW_011494717.1:4265560-4292700 GCF_000754665.1 Bison bison bison | reverse complement strand
AGGATGGGGAACACGTGTACACCCATGGCGGATTCATGTTGATGTATAGCAAAACCAATACAATATTGTAAAGTAATTAGCCTCCAATTAAAATAAATAAATTTAAGTTAAAAAAAATAAATAAAAGTTATATATTCTTTATATATGTATATATACACATATATACATGTGTGCATATATATATTTATATATACACATATCTATATCTATCGGAGAAGGCAATGGCACCCCACTCCAGTACTCTTGCCTGGAAAATCCCATGGATGGAGGAGCCTGGTAGGCTGCAGTCCATGGGGTTGCTAACAGTCGGACATGACTGAGCGACTTCACTTTCACTTTTCACTTTCATGCATTGGAGGAGGAAATGGCGACCCACTCCAGTGTTCTTGCCTGGAGAATCCCAGGGACAGGGGAGCCTGGTGGGCTGCCGTCTATGGGGTCGCACAGAGTTGGACACGACTGAAGTGACTTAGCAGTATACTCTGAAGTGTGCACACTTATCAAAAGCCAAAATTAATCACATTATTATCCTCCTCCTAAATGATGTATTCATGGATGCTTTACCTCTCATCAATCTCCCAGTCTCCTTGCAATCATTTTGGATAACTTCAGTTTGCTTTTATATCATAGAATAAGTTAAATATACTCTTCATTAAAAAATAATTACATATATTAAAATGCTTACTAGTTTACTTGTTTCCATTTTTATTTTTGCATTCTGCTTCAGTCACTTATCTTACAAAGTTATTATTTCTAAAGTGCATCCATTTAGAAATTGTTTCCATAACAGTTTGTGAGTGGGAAATGCTCTCAGATTTTATTTTTCTAAAAAAATATATATAATTCTCCTTCACTTTATCCTAATCCCTTCTTTTTCTGTTACTTTTTTTTTTAATTCCCTGAATGCAATATTCTCTCATCTCTTTGAGGACATTAATGACAGTTTCTTTTTTATTTTTTTCCTCTATAGTCTCTCTTTTCTCCAAGTTGATTTCTTTTCTTTATTCTGGTGACAATGTTCCTTACTGAAGGATCTACTCAATGCCTGGTGATCCTTCATTCTCATAATTAAGAGAAGACTGAAAAACTATGAAGAGGATAAAAGCACTGATGGGGGAGGGCAGGGTGGTGACTCCAATTTCATGCTGGGTGATCTGGGTGACCAGGCTGGAGATTAGCCCCCTACCCAGAGGACCTTCAAGCGTCTCCTCTTGGGTTAGCTAAGAGGTCTAGGGGGAAATCTCCTAATCGTATGCCTTGGTAAGGACACAGCTTCCAGGATTCCAGAAGCCAGGCTGGGAGGGGGCTGGGGACTCAGGTTCGTCATTCATGTACACGCCCTTTTCTTCCCCTGATTGTACCTAGAGCCTCTACTTCAGAGACCATCCACTTTAGTATCCCTGGAGAATAAACCCCAGACTTCATCTGGATTGAGGATGAGTTAGTGCCCAGAGTTAAACGAACAGAAAGGACATTATTACACAGATTCTACCAAATCTTCATTTTCTTAGCCATTCTTCATTCATTTCTGGTTTCAGAAGTATGTGGTGTGTATTTGTCCTATTCCTTGCAGGTTGCTGGACTTTTTTTTTTTCTTTTCTTTTCTATTTTACACAACATAAGGCCTCTAAGGGAGACTGGATCTATGAAGGGGCCTTAGTATAAACTCCCTGTTTCTCACAAACCTGGGTCCCTTCAACCTTTCCATTAGAGACTTCAAAAGCCAAAAGTGACCCTTGCTTTCTGCCTCATAGCTGCCTCCTCCATCTCTCCCTCTGATGGCCAAAGCAACAATTCAGACACTCGCTGCTCTTAATTTCATTTCCCTCTTCATTTCTGGATGAAATTCTCAGTCATTTAACTTTTAAGAGTTTATGTATTGCAAATATTTAAGCATTTTTGTTCAATTTTATCTAGCTGTTGAAAGTCTAGATGAATTTAATAGTTAACTGTTAGTCTGTCGCCTTCCTAGAAACATGTCTCTCCATCCATCTAATATAATGGTGACCATTTGTTGAGTGACATCTGGGGGGCCAGAACATCATCCACATGCTAGTCCTATGAACTGGTAGAGCTGGGATTTAAAGCCAGGTCTATCCATCTCCTAAGCCCACTTATAATAAATCAATCTCCCATAATCAATAATAAAACCTATAGAGACATGTCAGCTGCTTTCAGGGGAAGGAAATGCAAATCCATGTGTGTGGGTGTGCACATTTGTGTGCCTGCTTATACGTATAGGCTGAGGTGTGCGCAGAGAGCATCTAAGACATGGTGTTATCATGACACTCGGTTAACACAGTGCTACTTGCCACGGATTCTCTCTTTTTCTTTGCTCATTCAACAGTGTCTAATAAATACCTTATTTCCCTTCTCACTGACTTTCTATTTATTCCCTACTTTCTGCTGAAAATACCTATTGTGTTCAAGCAGATGAATGTCACAGCAGGCACATTGCCTTGTAACATCAGGGACTGTGAACAAGAATTCTACTTTGAAGTGAAAAAGTAGTGGGGACGGGGAAGATAAGGAGGTTATGGAGAGACAACACAGAAAATAAACACGTGTGTGAATCTGTAATTTCCCAAGAAAAGCTACAGTCTGTGTAATATTGTACTTTTGCTGAATACATTGTTGTTAACAGGAAAGTACCTCTATATATCTTTCAAAGGAAGAAACATCATTTTAAATATGTTCTTATTTGAAGAGCCTATAGGTGCAGAGTAGCCAGCTAACAAACGAGTGTTGCGCTGAAAGGATTACCCACTGGGGAACCATAAATTCATGCTAATATTGTCTATTTTATCACATTTCCATCAGGGATGTGGTCTTAGGAAAGCACCTTATTATATTCTTTAGCTATAGTGAATCACAGATTTTAGTTCTCCAAATTATCCTGGTCCTCCTTGTATGGAATAATCAAAATCATTTCATGGTATCAGGATCTGCCTTTTACACTTTTACTGCATTTATCAGTGTGCCCAGCTCAGTGACTTGTACACAGTAGCATCACAGTATGTACATCAGTAATGACATGGATTTTTTGCCTCTTTGGGAAAAAAATAGATGCACACTTAGTTACAAGCCCTTGGCTGTGGAGCAGCTGGCCTAACAGATGGGGCAGCAGCCAGGGCACACAGCAGACAGCTACCAGGAGGTCCTAGAGGAATCTACATTAAATGGTCCCTTCCCCAGCCTCAAAGGACGATTTAGAACACCTAAGACTAAGGTTCTTCATAAGACTGCTGTTTTTTGTGATTCATCTAAATGTCACCCTCTTTTATAAACTGTCCATGGAGATTTGAACCGAGCGAGGGTCCCCTTCCTTCTTCGTCTTCGAAGTCATACTGTCTTCAAATCTGCTTCGAACTGATAAGAATTTATACTCATTTTATTTAATTGTCTTTTTTAGTTGTTTTTTTTGACTGTCTTTTTTTCTAGACTGTAGGCATGATGAGGTCAGGGATCAGGTCATTTTCACATATTCTAAACATGAGCAGTGACTTGCTGTTTTTTTAAATGAACACATCATTCAATAAATCACTCTTCCTTCTTCTTCTTCTTTAATCTGGAAATGAGAACTGTCATTCAGAACACTGAGCAGCCACTTAACTTAGCACCACTCACTTCCACGCTTAGCACAAGCTTTCCAGGCTGAACATCCCAGGAATCGTGTTTCAGAGAGCTGCGGAGCCCTTCTGCAGTTGAAATGCTCTTTCCGTGTAAAAATCCTCCTGTGCTCTCTCTACTGCTCAGCAGCAGTTGAGAAGCAAGTCACTTGTGCAAACTCTGAAAGGCTATTGATAAAAGAAAAGGGATGACATTTGCTTCTGGCAGTTTTACTCAAAGGTATGCGCCTGGAAGTCAGAGAAAGATATGAGCCGTGGGAAGTACGAGAGATCTCTGAAAAGAATGCAGGAAAAGGATCTTCACGGGGTAGGAGCACTTTTCCACTATGCTTGGCAAGAAAGGGCAACTCGGAGGCTGAAAGGAGAGTGAATGGGCAAGGCCAGGGGAGAGACTGCAGCACAGTGACTCTCATCTCTCGTGTGTCGTGACCTTGAGCCCTATCGGAGCTGCTGTGTGAGTTACAGTCCAGTGGTAAATAGAACTAAAGCCAGGAATCATTGCAAACGCTTGCGCTGATGGTTTAATGAAGGAGTCAAGCAGGATGTGGATAGATAAATCTGATCAAACACATATCTAGTTTGGCAACAGATATATAAAAATAGATAAATAAAATATTTCTAGGAAGGATATTAATTGAAGGAAAGGAAGAAAACTGTCTTATATGTTGTTATATTTCAGCTAAGAGTTCAAGGAAAAATTCAGCCAAGAAATCAGCTGACTCCTAATCAGAGTTCTAATGCAGCCATTTATAGCTCTTCATGCTGCTTCATCACCCAGGTAATTACCCTTCATCAACCTAAAATCCTCCAGTACTTTCAGTTGGAGAAGCTAGTCTTCATTTTCCCATGTTAGAAGTCAGTTGCAAACTGTTATTGACCCAGATCTGCTGTCATCTTTCACTTGAGTTCAGATGCACATGTAAGAGAGTCCTTTACATTATTTACAGATGTTTTCATGAAAACTTAAAACCAGTACTTAGCCTCATGGATGGAAATGGGAATACGGAATAAATGGATGGATAGAGAGGAGGCTGTATTATAGATGAGTAAATAAATGAATGTGTAAGAATAATTTCATTTATCACATTGATTCATTAACTCAACAAACATTGAAAGTAAAATATTATTAGTTTTAACTATAACATGGTTAATGTATCAGACCAGGTTTAATTAGAGACTCAAAACCTCTAGGGCAATTACAGAGAGTTGAAAAAGAGATTGTAGGAACTGTTTAACTAGTTTATGTATGACAATTGTTTTTGTTTATGGTGCTGAGCCCTAAAGTCCACACATCAGGGAGTCTGAAAGGAAAGATGGGAATGAAGCTCTAGAGAGAAAGGATGGACAGGAGCTGTGAGCAGGCATAGAACCCTTGATGATAAAGGAACCCTCATCAATTTCTCACTAACTCTAAGCATTTGGTAGTGATGATGTGCGTTGCTTACACAAAATGGTGTCTTACTTCATGAATTCAAACATGTACCTGACCCAGGAGTTACAGAAGCTGAAGAAGTTGCTGGAGGCTGTGGGCCCGGTGATTAACCATTGCCAACAAGGTGCGTCAGCAGACCCACAACAATATGTGTTCATTTAAATAGCGCCTGAAACAACACTCACCTTCTGAACATAAAAATGGCTTGCAGAAATGTCTTTGGTGGTAAATGTATTTACCACGTACAGAGAATTCTGGTAATGAAATGAGGACACGCAGAGTAAAGCCTTGGTGAGATAGGTATGGGGAAGGGCTTGAGAAATGTATCGTGGTAGATGTTGAGCCTCTGATTCCTATTTGTCTCAGCCAGGAGTGTTTTTTTAATAATATGTGTGCCAACACACCTTTTTTTCTGCTTAAGCCAACTCGTCTTGAATTTCTTCTCCTTGTAACTTGAAGAGATCTGATCAGTGCATATGCTGCATAATAGGCTGTAGTTAGTAGGTGTGGGAGGTAATTGGGGAAGGTAATTCAATTATGAAAATCAGTGTCTAATGTATTTACATGCTCAGAACAATGAATTAATGAATAAATGAGGGGTTCAAAAATGAGAAACATGGTGTATATATGTGGAAAGTACAAGGTGATTCATATTGACTTTTCCCCAGAAAATCCCATTTGCATGAAAAGAGCCTCCAAATGAGTTGAGCTTCATTACAGTTCCAAAATAGACTTTATGGCACAGTTGTCCCATCACTTATCCTCATAATGATTTACAAAAATTTCCAACAGTACTAAGACCAAGGCATCTGGCATCCAGTTCACATCTCTGTTTTCCTTTGAATGTTAGCAAAGTGCTGAGCATCATTGTGGACCAGTAATTATATAAATCAAGTTAAATTAATCTAATGAAATAATTCAGAAGTTAAAGTTGATTCTTCTTATGCTATCAGATCTGGGATTCCAGGATTCTAGAAGGCTGGGAGAAAAATGAAGTCCCAGCAATTACTGAGTTCTTATATTTATTTATTTTCCTGAATTCAATTTCTCACTTCTTAAATGCTAGTGTTTAGTCAGGATTCCTTATGTTCCCTAATGAAACCGTCTGGAGTCACACTCTCTAGCAGTTCTGACCATTTGTGTTTCATTCTGGTAATTCATTAGAGAAAAGGAAGATCTCTCAATGTACTCTCTTGAAAGGCTGAAAGAGAAAAAATTCTTACCACCCTGTAGCAGGTACTGCCCACCCCGATTCTAGTTTTGCTAGCTAGAGAACACATTTAATTGCCTTGCAGTCCCTGTTTCTAAAAAAAGAGAAAGCAAGTGGCTTTGAATAGGGAGATAAGTGGATAGATTTTTTATCGAAGGTGCAGACCAACTGCATGTGGTTGGAAGTCCGAGTATGCAGGAGCCCAGGGCCAACAGCTCTTCTCAGAGCTGCATAAAGGTGACCCTGCACGTAGAGGAGCCAGGGGAAAACAACCATTTTTTGCTACACTACACATGCGGCTCTTCACTATGACTTTTCTTGTGTGGCTATTTACATTCATTTTCTCTGATGTCTCAGTTAAGTGCACATACTGAAAACTTTATTTATAATGGCTTAAGCAAGTTGAGCTTATTTCCTTAAATAACAAGAAGTCTTTTGAAAGGGGTTGTGAGTATTTGTTTACAAGCACAGCATTTCCAGGACTGGCTCTCACGATATTCTTGACATTTTTTTCACTGTTGGTCCATTAAGATTGCAAGGTGCCTGCTGCAACTTCAGAACTCTTGTTCATATCAGGAAAGAAAGGGGATGGGAAAGCCACACCAAATGCATTCATTTACATGGATCATTAAAAGCAAATTTCTTCCCAGGATACCCCACAGATTTTGCTATAAGACAATGAAAAGATTATGTCACATGGCTACTCACTCTGCACTGGAGGCTTCTCTGTAAGGAAGAAGGGGGTAAAAGGGTACTGGGTGGGCAACCAATGTTTTTGTCTTCATTTGTGTAAGTGGTTTTGAGTACTTTGAAAGCAGCAACGAAGTTCTATACTTGGTTCATAGTATCTTTCACTTTAAAAAGTTTTTATATTCTCATTTCCCTTCTTTGACCGTAATTATGAGAGAGAATTGATCTGTAACAATTACGACTCATTTAAATTAAAAATGATTCAATGTTACGCACAAAGGCACTTACATTTAAGATGACTTGATATTTTAAATTGACAATCAGGTTAATAAAGACCTTTTCCAGTACAAGATTAGTCAAGGAAGCTGGGAAAACTAAAGGAAACAAATAGACAAACAGCAACAAAATCAGAAGGCCTAGATCTATGAAAAACTCTAGAAAAACTATTTTATCAGCATCAAGGCAGAGAAAACAAATCTTACCTTACAAAGAAAAAAAAAAAAACTCGGCAAAAATTATTTTAAACACAATGGAAAAATACCAAGAAAATTTTGCAGGAGTAAAGGGAGTTGAGTTCCATAGATGTTCTTTTTTGTGACACTGATACAGAAATATAAGCTTAAGTATAAGTGTTTAAAATATAAAAGAGGGGCTGCCACTAGAATCAAAATCTGCTATGCAATTTTCAAATTAGGAGAAGAAATAAAGAAGAATAAAAGTTTAAACAATAGTAAAAAAGATAGTGAACTTCTAAAGAAAAAACATAACATAGGTTGAGCTTGGACTTCTAATTTCAATTAGTTGCTTCTGTCAAGAGCATCTAGTAAGATGCGATAAAAAAGGAAAAGAAAAAAATCATCCATACGCCTGAGAGCTCTGAAGCTATTAGCACTTAAGGACATAAGAGAAGCGAGAAGTAGAGCATATGAGGTAACATTCTGTAAACCACTTTTCTTCTTAGGCTCTTTTCTCATTCTTGAGGGAAAGTGGGTTACTGCTAAGTGATTAATATTCACCCATCTTATAGAACAGTAGGGATAATTATTGGAAGAGTTGTGACCACAAAGGAAGACAAAATGCAAGAGGCCAAGATTCCAGAGGAATGGGAGGTGCAAACAACCTGCCCAACCATGCTGGTTGTCTTTCATGAAGCATTTTCTGAATTCCAAGTTGTGGAGGATTAAGTTAAAAGACTAAACAGAAAGCCACTGAAATGGAGGCCGTCTGCAGTCTCATTGTACCGAGGAGGCAAAAGTAAAGCCTAGGTCCCGCCAAGAATAGAGGCCCTAATAAACGTTCTGATCCATCAGGCAGAAACCTCGTGGAGCTACATCCTAGGAGCATCGATGAACCAAAGGGAGACTGAGGCTTACAAACCGGCCACAATCAATGCTTGGTGAGAATGAGGGCATGTGTTTCCATGTATGCCTAGAGGAGAAAACAGTAGACTCACTCTACAAAAATGCAGTGTCAAGAATTTGATAAAAACTTAACAAGCACACTAAGGAAATATATAGATACATATGCATACACTATATATATAACTGACTCTCTGTATGTGTGTGTGTATATATGTATCCCCTATGACTCATCCATTACATTTATGTCTTATATTTGAACAAGATATACAATAATGTTTATACATGTTTTATAATAAGCCCAAACTAGGAGAAAAAACAAACACACAAACAAAAATCTAAAATGGCTGTCAATCAGTCAGTTCAATCACTCAGTCATGTCTGACTCTTTTCGACCCCATGAACTGCAGCATGGCAGGCTTCTCTGTCCATCACCAACTCCCAGAGTTTACTCAAACTCGTGTCCATTGAGTCAGTGATGCCATCCAACTGTCTCATCCTCTGTTATCCCCTTCTTCTCCCACCTTCAATCTTTCCCAGTATGAGGTGGCCAAAGTATTGGAGTTTCATAGAAAGAATAAATATTTTTGTGACGGTCAGAAAATGAAACTCTCTGCAGCAATAAAATTACAAACTTTCTTCTTGTAATACCAAAGAGAATTTTCACACACACACAAAAAAAAGAAAATGAATTTAAAAAGCCAGATCCAAAGATTACATAGGATTCCTTTTACACAAACTTCAGGAATCAGGGAAACTGCTATAGACTGAAGAGTTGTGGCTCCTTTAAATTCATCTGTTGAAAGCTAAGCCTCAACGTGATGGTATTTGGAGGTGAGCCCTTTGGGAGGTGATTAGGACATGATGGGGGAGCCCTCAGGAATAGGGTTATGCCCTTATAAAAGTGACCCCAGAGAGCTTCCACATGTATCCACTTGCACCATATGAGGACACAGTGAAATGGTAGATGTGAACCCAGACGTGGAGCCTCAGCAGACACATAATCTGCTGACACCTTGATGCTGGAATAACAAGCCTTCAGGACTATGAGAAATACAGTTCTGTTATTTGCAGGCCACCCAGTCTGTGGGGTGCTATTACAGTTCACACTAATCGGTGGTGTTAACAGTCTGAATGGTGACACTGAGGAAATTAATGACTGGGATAGGGCTTGAGAGAGGTTCTCTTAAGTCCCTTACCTTACTATGGGTGGTAGTTACATGGGCATATTCACTATGAAATATGTCACTGAGTTTTGTGCCTATGATTTGTCAAATTTTCTATAGTTTTTTTTTTCATTAATAATTTACAAAGTGTTACCAAAAAGAATAAATAAATAAACAGCAGCATATATATTATCAAAATAAATAAGAAGAGGTTAAATCCTTGTAAAGAAGGCCACAATTGAGATAGGTTTTAGTTTAAAAAAAATTCAATTTACCACTTCTGTAAGAATCACAGCCAAATCAAAATAACAAAGGATACTAACAAAGAGATGGGAAAATAGGGGGAAATGCCAGTGTGTAGGCATTTTTTATACACAGCAGAGTATTCTTAGTATTGAAAATAAAATCATACAAAAAGCATATATCTGTAAAATGCAATTATTTAATATAAAGGGCAAGTCACAATGAAGATGCAGCTGTCATGGATCTGTGTTCCAAATTCACTATCTTCAAGGTATATAAGAAAAAACTTTGGAATATAACCAGCAAGATGAAAAAGAATAATAGTCATTCTTGAACTGACATATATTGTCATATTTTTACAGTTCAAATAGAACAAAATAATATAGTGTTAGAATAATGCAACTAATATCCAATATATTAATCAAATAGATGATATCAAAATGTGTCCCTTATATAGAAAAAGCATTTTTTAACATTGTTCTAATACATTGACAAACAAAAGATCACAGTTATAATCATAAATTCTCTATTCACAATGTAATAAAACCAGGAATTTATTACAAAATAATCAAGAAAGTAATCTAATCATTTGGAAATAAGAACAAAAACCTCTGCTAAATAATCTCTGCATCAAAAACTTAATCAAGGCTTCTATGACAAGTTATTAAATTTAGCTACAATAATATTTTATGTATCACAGTAATCTCATTGTAGCTGTTTAGTCACTTACAGGCATAGTTGAAATTTTAAAAAGAGCAAACTTCATTTACTTAATTATGTTTTTCATTAAATAAGAAATAATGAAACTAAACGAAACAAATATTGAAATCTAGAAACTAGAAAAGTTGCAGCAAAATAAACCTAATAAATTAAAAAGTATTACATTAGAAAATAAAAAAGTTTTAAATGCATCTGAAAACTTTTAAAATTAAAAACCAATAATATGGATGCAAATATATCAAGTCTGTTAATGAAAGCCAAGAAGAAAATACAAATATGCAACACAATGGAGACCAAAAGGCATAAAAATCATAGCTAGCTAAGAGGCTGCCTAAAAATGCTGCATTTTCTCCTAATGAAGAATTGTGAAGACTCTTACTGTGCTACACACAGTGAAATTTTTGTGCATTACAAAATTTACAGTGCTGCCATAGGTTTTTCCCTTTTGTTATTTCAATAACTTTATCAAAGTCATTTAATTCTTTGGTTTGTTGTTATTGCTTTTACCATTGCAAGGCATTTTACCCCTTTGTTTCCAAGGGAAGGTAAAAATGCAAGAGGTAATGACAATGTGAAGTCAACATGCTGCTGCTTTTCTATTAGGGTTACTCTATTATTAGTTCAACATGTGCCTCATACAATACAGGACTTTCTAAGCTACGTCTGGAGGACTGGCTTAATCTCCAAGCCTGGTTAGATTCTTTGCCCAAAGAGTCCTATCTTACTATTGATCATATCCTGGAGAGTAAGAATCCCAACACCTTATGAGAGAAGGATAAAAGAAAGTTACCAATGAGCAATTTATCCAAGTTTTGAGCTTTGAGCAGAATCAAAAATGGTGCAGAAGCTGTATGTATGTATATATGTCCTTCCCCTGCCCAGTTTTACTGAGATACAATTGACATATAGCACTTCATAAGTGACCAAACTTATACACATCATGAAATAATTATCATAAGTTTACTGAACATCTACCATCAGAGGATGAGATGGCTGGATGGCATCACTGACTCGATGGACATGAGTCTGAGTGAACTCCGGGAGTTGGTGATGGACAGGGAGGCCTGGCATGCTGCGATTCATGGGGTTGCAAAGAGTCGGACATGACTGAGTGATTGAACTGAACTGAACTGACCATCTCATATAGATACAATATTAAAGAAATAGAAAAAAATTTTCTTGTGATGAGAACTCTTAGGATTTACTCTCTTAACAGCATTCATGTATAATATACAACAGTGTTAATTATGTTTATCATGTTAATGTTGCATCCCTAGTATGTACTTATAACTGGAAGTGTGTATCTTTTGACAATCTTAATCTAATTCCCTCTCCACCCGCTACCAACCCCCACTTCTGGTGGCAAAAAACCTTATCTCTTTTTCAATGAGATTTTTTTTTTTTTGAAGTATAATTGACCTACAACACTATATTAGTTTCTGGCATACAACATAACGACTGGATATTTCCACACATCTCAAGATGATCACCATGATCAGTCTAGTTGCTGTCTGTTACCATACAAAGATACTACATAGTAAACTGACTATACTCCCCAAGCAGAATCATAGATACAGAAAACAAAGAGGTAGTCGCCACACAGAAGGAAGGTGGGAGAGAAATAGGTACAGCTAATTCAGAGATAGAAACTTTCAGTTACAAAATAAATGAGCCACAGGGGTATGTATATATCCTTTTCCTTGTCTATTGGTAAGCAGAGCTTTGCTAGCATCCTGACTGGCTTATGAGATGAACAACCCCATAAGCAACTCGGGGAGGTAAGATAGTGAAAGAGAAAGAACACTGCTTCCAGCTACACGACTATTTTCCTCTAGATGAGTGTGGCCTGAGGCAGAAAGGGTTACACTGAGGTTAAGTAATAAATGCAGGTCTTGCCTTAGTGTCAAGACTCCAAGAGACAGAATGAAACACTGGCGGCGGCATGGTTAAAGATGTGGCTGTGGATTTGCTACTCTCGATGATTTATAGGATGTGCATAATCAACTTGATTTGGCTAACATATGTGAATGGTTACTAATGATGGCTTAAATAACAACAACTCTGCTATGAAAGCACTTTATAAAAGGAAATTTCCTCAAAATAGAGTGCCTTGAGAACAATATTTTTCTGAGCCTTGATACAGAGTAGTGAGTTGAGCCCACTGTACTTTTATATATCTCTGAGAAAAACAATTAGTTCTTTTCAGTAAATGAAAAGGCATCTACAAAGGAAATTCTTTAGAAAATAGTTCATCAACTGAAGCCTAAGGGAATTGAAGGGAAAATAAATGCTGTTAGAGGATTTAGAAGCATTTTTTTTTTCTGCCTCCAATTAGAAAAACAATATATTTAACCCTCAGTCATTACTGTTGCGTGACATTATTGGTTTGCTACTCAATTCTATTCCCCAAAGATTTTCTGGGACACTGAGTGCTGAAATTATGAAGATGAATGAAAACCCTGAAGTTTGTCAGAGATAGATCTATACGCATGTGTAATTCATCTTGTGGTTTCTTCTACTAAGACTTTATTGCAGGGATTTAAAAATATCAGTGAGAATTCTGGCATGTGGAGTCATCAACCAGAAATAACTTTGCACCAAATCCCCAAATGGTCTTTCTGATTGGCAGGCATGTACAAGCTGAGAAGTAGCATTTCCTCTTTCCCAGACTTGTTCTGCCCTTTATTTGAAGGCGGCAGCAGTTCAAACTAAAATTCTTGCAAGTAATAGATCTTAATGTGGATTCAATTCCATATCAGTGGCAGATCCGTACATTATAGATAACAGGTAAGTTATAAAGGACTTCTTGGCTGTCTACAGTAGCTAAACTCAAATTACAAAATTTTAGGACGAAATGAAACTTCAGGAATTATGCATTCACTGCTAATTCTCTCATTTTGAAAAAAAAATGAAGCCAACAAAACCTAAGATTTAAGATGTTTAGGTCTTTAACAAAATCCACAATGTTAAATAAAACCTGTAGAATTCTTGACTTGCAAAAGTTATCTGTCCATTAATATTTTTAACCCATTCAGGATGATTATCTTACTAATTAAAAAACCATAATACTTTGCTTGAATATTGCTAATTTTTTAAATTGACAATATTAAGAGCATAGAAAATGCAATACAACGTAAGAAAGATATTGTCTGAATTTTCAGAAGTGGCTAGAAGATGTACTGTGGCAATAGCTGAAAGTCAGTTCTTATTAATTGCTTTAAAGATAGGAGAAGTAAAATGGCAGTGACTATTGGTGAATAATATGGGGAGAAAAACATCAGCTCACACTAAATTTACTTTCTTCTTACTCAGATAAAGGCTGCTGAAGTTAGGTATATTTTGGTGTTAAAAAAATTATTGCTTTTTTTCATTATATCTTTCCCAATGTGGGTTCACTTACCTGTCAGCTTCTAGTTAGTCTGGAGAACATTTCCAGTGGTTCCATTCAGGGTTCTTTCCTTGGATCTATTTGGTTCAATACTCTCAGTCCACCAACTGACAAAAGTAGAATATGGCTTATCAAATGGAATCCTTGGTAAAGTTCAAAGAAAGCACTTAGTATTATCAATAGCAAAATCAGAGTTAAAAATTATCTTGAAAATTTCAGCCAATAAAAAAATCTGACACTTGTAAATGCATAAAGTTCCAAACTTAGGATCAAAAATCCATTTTCATCAGTAGAGGATGAGAGAGACCATAGATGTCTCAGAGTTTTATTTTTAAAACAGGCTTGATATGAGCCTGTGATCTCATGTAGCTAATATATTCTAACACTGAATTTGCATGAATTCATAGATAAAGTTTACCAAGACACAGAGTCTGAAGGTTAACCCTGGATTGGGAGTTTTGTAGTTCAGATAATATATTCTGGGGGGACTGTTGCTCAGTTTAAAAAGCACGGAGAAGAGAAAGAAAGAGGCAGACAAATATAGGTAAGGAAAGATGTTAAAGGTCCAGAGACTCATGAACAAATTATAGTTTAAATTCAGTCATTCATCAAAACTTCCTTCATACATTTACTGATTATTGTAGAAGATCATGGAAATAGAGAGCCTTACTTCTTTGCCTGGAAAACTCTCAGTTGAATAAGGAAGAGATAAATATTTCTAATGCCACACGTTGGAATGGCATAGTCTATAGAGCACTGTGATAGTGCAGAAAGAGGAATGATACTTCACGGGGAGAGTAGCAGACCAGGGTGTCAGGATGCTTAAAAATTGGGAATATTTAGCTTGAAAAGAAGGCTGAGGAAAAGAATTATTTTAATCCACCTAAAATAATTTTTTAATCCACCTAAAGGCGTGCTTTAGGTATCTTACAAGTAGGCTACAATCATTTCACTTCTGTATCTTGGCTCATTCCATTACCCTCCTAGAATGTCCACACCTCTAAATTCTACCGACCTTCAAGTTTTTGTTGCAGACTAATCACTTCCATCCTGCCAAACCACAGGGCTATGTTTGAGCTGAGCCTGAGAGCAGGCACTTCCATCACACACACACTTGGTGCCTCGTCTGTAACATCATCAAATGCTTCTATCAGAACCAATTCACCTGATCTTGTACTGTACGCCTTTTAGAACAGGAATGAAACATCTCTTTTCAGTCTGTGACGATGCTTTGTACCGAAACTGAGCACACCAAGACTCAATAAATACCTTGTAGAAAGTCAATTAGCCTAGTTTCTTTAGTGAAGAACAACTAGCAGCTGACATCCCAAGTCCCTTCCTTTGTGCACCATTTTTCCATCTAAGGAACCAGAATTGCTCACTCTCACATGAACTTCCAAGCTTATGGAGGTCGAGGGAGAAGGCATTGCACATCTCTGAGGGTCCAGCCTGGTAAGGCTGGCAAGTTAAACAAAACTTCCTATTCCCAAAGGAGGTCTTGAATCTAGAACAATCCCTGTCTTTGTCCCAAGTGTCATGATTTAGTCCATAAAGTTTTGAGCCACAGAGAAAACTGATCTATTTGTGTCCTGTATCCTGAAACTTGCCAAGGTATCTTGCTTTCATCTTTCTGATTTTTTTTACATCCATTACAATGTATTAAAAGCCTCAGGCATGGACAGTGGTTCTTTGGGCTCAGCCGTGGCTTCTTTGCTTCTGAAAACCAGTATTTTCTGTCGAACATGCCTTCATCTTGTTACAAAATAGGGCTCATGAATTCGGCCCTGCCCAGGGAACAATCAGTATGCTGGTGATTGCTTTGAAAGCAGTATTATACTAATACAGGATCTCATTAAAACCCCTTTCATGGGAGCTGGGGGTTTCTTCCCAATCCAAATGGACATGGTGGTGTTCATTATGTGTTCAGAAGTATTCTTTGTACCATCAAATGGCTTGAGGAAAGAAAATCTTTTGACCTTTGTAATTGCTACAATATTATGTAGGGTTCTTTCTCCAGTTGAACAGAGCAATAAATATTGCAGAGCTGTACATTTTTTTTTCCTCCAAAAATGCAATTAAAATAGGGGGAAAAATTCTTCTGAGGGCATTTCAGTGGTGCTATCCCATCCAACAATTTGGAGGGGCATTCATGCAGTGTGGGGGTTGGGGCAGATTATGCTGCAAGATACTGCGTGCATTTGGGATAATTTCCAGTAACTGGCTTGGGGCCTCAGGTTGCAGAATTAGTTCATCTAGGGCTTCAGCTCCTGGTTTCTGACTCATTAAGACTGTCTTGTCAGGGTAGGTATGTGATCAGTTTCTGGACTGCGAACTAAGCCCAATAAATTGCTGAACTCGGCTTAAAAAGTTAATTACCAAATCTGGTGCATGTGGTGCAGAAAAAAAGGACAGAAAGTAAAAATTAATGTGCAGACAAGCAGTTTTTTAAAAAATTAACTTCAAAAATATAAATATTCCACTGGAATTACTTGGGACTGAACACAGTCTCAACTCACCTCTGAGTTCCAGTCTCTTGATTACTTGCCAACCTGTTTCCTTTTTCTATTCTCTTACAGGTCTATGTGGGGATGCGCCTGGATATTTGTCAAAGTATCTTGACAGATCATATGCAATGCACAAGGCAGGAACAGTTTTCCCAGACACATTAAAAATGTCCACATTCAAGGTAAATATGACGTGGGGTTTTAGTAGAAATATATTTTGAGTTCCAGTTCACAAGTTTTCCTGAAGGGCTGCCATTTTATATTTTATGGAGGAAATTCCTTGGTGCATTTCCAAAAAAAACCAAAAAAAAAGTTTTTGTTTTTTTCTTCAAACTGGTAATATAAAAATAACTGCTATAGTGTTTTTTATTTTATTTTATTTTTTAACTTTACAATATTGTATTGGTTTTGCCATGTATCAACATGAATCCGCCACACCTATCCTGCTATACTGTTTACAGTGGACCCAGTCCTGCTTCTGTGTCTGGAACTTTGGAAGCTGTGATAGGAGGTGGTGGGGCCATCAGCACAGCTATTCTGCACTGGGGGCAGTTTAGGAGGGTGGTTGAACCGTCCCCCTTCCACTCTGTTCTCTTCCACTATGCCCTGGGTTTGGTGGAGTACAGGGAGGAAGTGGACCCTGATCTTTCTGATTTTATCCTTTTCCTCCTCATGGGTTGAACATAAACATGATTCCTTTCACCAGATATGCTTGAACAATCCTATTAATAGCTTTCCTGTTTCAGATTTAAATATAACTAAGAAAGCAGAAGAGTTAAGCTAAAGGTACTGCCAAGTATAAACTCTGTAAATGCAGGGACCCATCTTTTCATTCTTGATCCCTGTGGTGCCTGGACAGGGCCTGGCATCGAAAATTAAGACTCATCTTAGTCTTTGCTGAAATAAGCAATGAGCAATATTCAGACTAGCATGTAAATACGGTAATGCCTTCACAGAAGTACACGCAAAGTTCTTCAGGATCACCATGGATGGAGTACCTGCAGAGCATAGAAGTATTTCAGTAAATGTTGATGAAATCATCTGAGGGGTTGCACACCCCAGACCTCTTGTTTCACACAGATCACAATTTTCTAGAAAGCTACCCTGTTCCTTATTTCTCCAGCCCCAAACAAGCATCATTTCCAGAGTGCTTACAGGAAGGCAGGTGCTGTGGTAGGTGCTCCGACTCATTGCATGTAATCTTTCAAATAGTTTTGTTGTGTACATGTACTCTCTGTAAATACAGTTACACCCATTTAAAAGACATAATAATCCAGGCTTGGACATGCAGATTTCTCCTCAAATGGATAGCAGTTGCAATGAGCAAGTTAAGGCTTCAAATCTAATCATGTCTTAAACACCAAGCCTCATATCCATCCATACCATCATGATACAGAACTGGAGAACAGAAGAGACATTCTGTCTTCCCTGATAGGAAGAAAAAGTGTATACATTTAGTCTCCTCCCTCCTAATTCTTAAAGTGCTATGTTCATTTCTTAGGTGCTTTTCTTATCCATACCTTATAGTGATTTTTATTTACTTTATTAAAAATTGGGGGAAAAGAAGGAAAGTCTGGAAAATCCATATAACCAGTCAACACTATCTCCTCCCAGTCCTCCAATTTATCCTGGAAAAACTTTGCAGTTGGCTAATGGTTACAACATCAACAAATAACTTCTTTCTCTTTCCTCATTAAACTAAAGGGGAAAAAAAATCAACTGATGCACTCACTGCATCCTTGTTGACTGGTGGCTCATTACAGAGGCTAATAAGAGAAAATACATTCTCATATACTGATCATTGGAGCTCAGAGAATTTGAAGAGAGCCACCTGCTGAGTAAGTATCCATTTTTGCTTCTGACTTTGTATGTATTAGTCTGGTCAATTTCCCCAAGCTGGCCTGATTAGGAAAGTTTTATTAAAACAAATGGAGATGAGACTTAAAATTAGTAGAGGAAAGCCAAAGCTGTGTCTGAACCACTCTCACAGGCTTCATCCTCAGCCAGACGTGCTGACCGCTTGGCACAGGTCTGTGGCAGAGACTGCAGTGCATTCATCAGAACCTCAAGCCTTTCCTTCTTGCACAGAGTTCGACTTACGTCCCAGCCTCCCCTGAAAACAGCTGCCATCCTCCATTTTCCATCCAACTGAGGAAAATAAGGCATCAAACGTCTCCACATTCACGTACTCAATCCCAGTCTCCCTCCCTGCCAACTCCCCTCTCTTCCTGCCTCTCTGTCTCTCTCTTTTATCTGCTTCCTAAATGTTTTGTTGTTGTTGTTGTTTTGTTCAGGTGACTCATTAACTACATATAAAATATAACAGATTTTTTTAGACTGAATCTCCAAATGACTGCATGGACATCAATGTTTTACATTGCCAAACAGTTACTGATAAGACTTTAAAAGAGCAAGAAGTGAGTTTGTATGTATTAAACTCCTCAGATTTCAAGGATGGTCTGTTACTATGTGTTATGAACTAAATATCTGCATCCTCCCCCAATAAAATGTATTTGTTGAAGCCCTAACCTATCTGCCCAGCATATAAGATGTGATAGTATTAGGTGGTAGGCCTTGGGAGGTGGTTAGGATTAGATGAGTCCTCATGAATGGGATTAGAGGCCTTATAAGAGATACAAGGGAACAGTCTTCCCCTCTCTGCTCTCTACCATCTGAGAATATAGAAGTACAAAGTCTAAAATCTGAACAAGGACTCTCACCTGAACTTGACCATTTTGACTTACAGCTTCCAGAGCTTTATATTCCAGAGATATGAAGGTTTTTTTGGTTGTTGTTTACAAGTCACCCAGTCTATATTTTTGTTATAGTAGCCCAGATGACTGAGACCAAAAATAGTGCTAATTTAACTAATTAACATTCCTTAATGGATTAAGCTGCTTATGGGATACACAGATTTTCTTTTTTCTTTATAGAAAAAGACCTGGAAAAAATCACATGCCATATTTTAACATACTTATATAGAGATTCAAAACAAATGTATCAATCTATTTAATTTTATAGATATAGATGTCAATATAGACATAGAATAGGCATAGGTGTACATATAGATATAGATGTAGCTATATAGATTCAGATACAGAGAGAAATATAAATGTGTTCACTTACAAAGATAAATTTATGCCTATATACAAAATTGGCACAAATCTCATCACACGACAAATTTCAATGAAGGTTTTGTGAACTTGAAACTTAAGGTGTAAACAACCAAACTGAATACAGTTGCCTGGAAATTTTACTTGTGAATTATTTAATACACAATAGTAAGAACCTCAAGACAATTGCCTTTATAAACATAGGAACACAAAAGAGAGACTAAGAAAAATAAAGAAGGAGAAGAGAAAGAAAGTACTTTATAGTTATATTTGTGAAATTCTCCATGAAAGGTTTATCTTGAAGATCCAAGTACAAATTTCATAGGTTCAAGTAGGATAAATCAAGAAGAAAAATTCAGAATTTGATAAGAAGTGTCATTGTAGATTTTAAGCCCCATGTAGAAAATAACCTCCTCAAGAACCAAAATATGTTCAATTTAACAAAGCATTTTGAGGGATGACCATGAATAAGTCATTCTGCAAAGTTAAAATATGAATAATACTTAGAGTGTAACAAGACAGCTTCCCAATCCAAGGGAAGAACAGGGTTGGGTAAGACCATTTAAACACTGTGTACCAAATACAATAGAAGTATACACAGGATACAATGGAAATTTGGGAGATCACAGAAAGATTACCAGAGGAGGTGACAACACAGCTGAATCCTGAAACACAAAAAGGTTTTGGATAAGCACAAGCTGGAACCAGACAAGCGCAGAAAGACAGCAAACGCAGCATATTTCTCTTATCATTGAATTTCTGCTCAAAAACCCTTACATGTCAGAAAAGTTGTATGTACAAAATTTTGTATAATTTTATTTAGAATAAATCGATTAAAAGGCTGAAAATATGTGCCTTAATCAAATCAAAGATGAAGAATTCTTAAACGTTAAGAAAAGCAGATAATATCACATCTACAGGGAAACAAAATAGAAACTTACAAAACAGGCAGAAAATTAAGAGCTGAAGCAGAGGTAGTGAGTGGAGTGAACTGTACTCTGAGCTACAAATAAGGAAAAGTGAAGTGAAAGTGAAAGTCACTCAGTCCTGTCTCACTCTTTGTGACCCCATGGAATTCTCCAGGCCAGAATACTGGCGTGGGTAGCCTTTCCCTTCTCCAGGGGATCTTTCCAACCCAGGGATCAAACCCAGGTCTCCTGCATTGCAGGCAGATTTTTTCCCAGCTGAGCCATAAGGGAAACCAAGAATACTGGAGTGGGTAGCCTATCCCTTCTCCAGTGGATCTTCCCAACCCAGGAATCAAACTGGGGTCTCCTGTATTGCAGGCGGATTCTTTACCAACTGAGCTATCAGGGAAGCCCACAAATAAGTGAAGAGGAAATAAAAAACCATATAATCAATTCACCTACAACAAACTCAGGATGTGGTCCATTCCAGGTTGGTTCCATGGGTCCACAATAGCATCAGTGACCCTCAGGTTCTCCTTATATTCTTTGTTTGCTAATAGTTTCTGTTGTCAAGGTTAGATACAGTTTTTTATGACTCCAAACACCATTTACTGACTTGAAATCTCCCAAGCAGGAAAAGGTAGAGTACAGGAAGAAAGACTTTCATCTTGTGTGTTCCTTTCTTTTATAATGAAAGGAGAAAAATCTTCCCCAGAAACTAGAGAACCCATTAATTCTTATGTTCTCCAGGCTACATGTTCTCCTCTTGACTGAGCACAAAGAAAATAGAGCCTGATATGACTAGATAAATAAATCATCATTCAAATTCTGGGGCTGGACACATCATAGCTCCCTGCCAAATGAAGGTCCTGGTAGTAAGAAAGGGTACAATCTGAGGGGTAAATAAATGCACCAGGCATTTGTCATTCAATTGCTAAGCCATGTCCAACTCTTTGCTATCCCATGGACTGCAGCATGCCAGGTTTCCCTTTCCTCCACTATCTCCAGGAGTTTGCTCAAACTCATGTCCACTGAGTCCATTCATCTCAACTTCTATCACCCCCTTCTACTTCCTCCTGTCCTCAATCTTTCCCAGCCTCAGAATCTTTTCCAATGAGTTGGTCCTTCACATCAGGTAGCCAAAGTATCAGAGCATCAGCTTCAGCATCAGTACTTCCAAAGAATATTCAGGGTTGATTTCTTTAGGATTGACTGATCTGATCTCCACATTGCAGTTCAAGGGAAAAACTACACCAGGCATATGGAACTCAGGTTAGGATCACATGGCATAAGGAGCTGGAAATAACCTTGCAATAAATGACAAGGATGTTTGTTATTAGAACTGTACTGAAGTAACAAGTCTGCATTATTTCCTTCATTCCAGCTTGTATATCACAATGTTTCTTGCTTGCCTTGAAAACAAACAAAGCAGTGGATATGAGAAACTGGGCTGGAGAGGGAGGCTCCTAAATGGCTTCCTAATCAAGAGGTGTAGGGACCCTGAAACCCTTTTTACAAATATTGGCAAATTCCATACATCAGTACATCCTCCTCTATAGAAGGAGCTTATATGTACAGGGAGGCAAACTGAGACTCAAAAACTATGATTTAAAAAACCATTAAAGACAGATTGTGAAGATCCCATGGAGAAGGAAATGGCAACCCACTCAAGTATTTCTGCCTAGGAAATCCCATGGACAGAGGAGCCTGGTGGGCTACAGTCCATGGGGTCACAAAAGAGTGGGACATGACTTAGCTACTAAAACAATAACAAAGCAAAGTAAACCCAATGAACTGAAAAACAGATTGAAAAGTGTAAGCATATGATAAGAAAAAATTAAGCAAACTTGATATTTCCAGAGAACTTCAAACAATTATCATGTTCATAAAATGGGAACAGACTGTTTAAAAAGAACAGAACCAATTAGAGATCTTGAAAAATAAATGTAAAGTCCCAACTGTAAGGGCAAAGACAAATTTAAAATAAGAGCCTAAATTCTCTTTTGAAAACACATAGAATTCCCTCTTCCCTTTTCTTAGAGCATTTACTTTGGAAAACTTGTAATTCCAAGTTTTAATCTCTTTGAAGGGTATGAAAATCTTCTAAAAAGTTAAATAAGCATGTTGCCCACATTACAGCCCAGGAATAACTTTATCAAGGACCTGAGAGCCATCTCTCTAAAAGGTAATTATCCAAAGGGAGAGCACATCCCTACAGTCCAGTTTCTGTGGGAGGGGTGTGATCTAAGTCGCTTTAGTCGTGTCCAACTCTTTGTGACCCTGTGGATCTTAGCCTGCCATGCTCCTCTGTCCATGAGATTCTCCAGGGAAGAATACTGGAGTGGGTTGCCATGCCCTCCTCCCGGGAATCTTCCCAACCCAGGGATTGAAACTGCATCTCTTATGTCTCCTGCATTGGCAGGTGGGTTCTTTTCCACTAGTGCCACTTAGATTCACACCAAATTGTAAAACTACTTTCTGCTATAAAATATAAGAAGTTTCTTTTTTCCTCTGGATAAAACCAGTTAGCCATCATAGATTGTCATCTCAACTACAAAGTAAATTTAGGATGATAAATCCTTAAATTTATGATGACATAGGGCTTTCCTTATAGCTCATTTAGTAAAAAATCTGCCTGTAATGCAGGAGACACAGGTTCTATCCCTGGGTTGGGAAGATCTCCTGCATAAGGATAGTAACCCACTCTAGTATCCTTGCCTGGAAAATCCCATGGACAGAGGAGCCTGGTGGGCTACAGTCACAAAGAGTTGAGCACGACTGAGCAATTATGGTTTTTCCAGTAGTCATGTATGGATGTGAGAGTTGGACTGTGAAGAAAGCTGAGCACCGAAGAATTGATGCTTTTGAACTGTGGTGTTGGAGAAGACTCTTGAGAGTCCCTTGGACTGCAAGGAGATCCAACCAGTCCATTCTAAAGGAGATCAGTCCTGGGTGTTCTTTGGAAGGAATGACGCTAAAGTTGAAACTCCAGTACTTCGGCCACCTCATGCAAAGAGTTGACTCATTGGAAAAGCCTCTGATGCTGGGAGGGATGGAGGGCAGGAGGAGAAGGGGACGACAGAGGATGAGATGGTTGGATGGCATCACCGACTCAATGGACATGAGTTTGAGTGAACTCCGGGAGTTGGTGATGGACAGGGAGGCCTGGCGTGCTGCAATTCATGGGGTAACAAAGAGTTGGACACGACTGAGCAACTGAACTGAACTGAACTGAGCAACTAACATTCAATATCACGGTAATGCAAGCTTATGCCCCAACCAGTAATGCTGAAGAAGCTGAAGTTGAATGGTTCTATGAAGACCTACAAGACCTTTTAGAACTAACACCCAAAAAAGATGTCCATTTCATTATAGGGGACTGGAATGCAAAAGTAGGAAGTCAAGAAACACCTGGAGTAACAGGCAGATATGGCTTTGGAGTACAGAATGAAGCAGGGCAAAGGCTAATAGAGTTTTGCCAAGAGAATGCACTGGTCATAGCAAATACCCTCTTCCAACAACACAAAAGAAGACTCTACACATGGACATCACCAGATGGTCAACACTGAAATCAGATTGATTATATTCTTTGCAGCCAAAGATGGAGAAGCTCTATACAGTCAGAAAAAAAAAAAAAAAAAAACTGGGAGCTGACTGTGGCTCAGATGATGAACTCCTTATTGCCAAATTCAGACTTAAATTGAAGAAGGTAGAGAAAACCACTAGACCATTTAGGTATGATCTAAATCAAATCCCTTATGATTACCGGAAAAGGCAATGGCACCCCACTCCAGTACTCTTGTTTGGAAAATCCCAAGGACGGAGGAGCCTGGTAGGCTGCAGTCCATGGGGTGGCTAAGAGTTGGACACGACTGAGTGACTTCACTTTCAATTTTCACTTCCATGCATTGGAGAAGGAAATGGCAGCCCACTCCAGTGTTCTTGCCTGGAGAATCCCAGGGACGGGGGAGCCTGGTGGGCTGCCGTCTACGGGATCGCACAGAGTCGGACACGACTGAAGCGACTTAGCATATGATTATACAGTGGAAGTGAGAAATAGATTTAAGGACTAGATCTGATAAGAGTGCCTGATGAACTATGGATGGAGGTTCATGACATTGTACAGGAGACAGGGATATAGACCATCCCCATGGAAAAGAAATGCAAAAAATCAAAATGGCTGTCTGAGGAGGCCTTACAAATAGCTGTGAAAAGAAGAGAAGCGAGGAGCAAAGGAGAAAAGGAAAGATATAAGCATCTGAATGCAGAGTTCCAGAGAAGAGCAAGGAGAAAAAAGAAAGCCTTCCTCAGCGATCAATGCAAAGAAATAGAGGAAAACAACAGAATGGGAAAGACTGGAGATCTCTTCAAGAAAATTAGTGATACCAAGGGAACATTTCATGCAAAGATGGGCTCCATAAAGGACAGGAGTGGTATGGACCTAACAGAAGCAGAAGATATTAAGAAGAGGTGGCAAGAATACACAGAAGAACTGTACAAAAAAGATCTTTGTGACCCAGATAATCACGATGGTGTGATCACTCACCTAGAGCCAGACATCCTGGAATGTGAAGTCAAGTGGGCCTTAGAAAGCATCACTATGAACAATGCTAGTGGAGGTGATGGAATTCCAGTTGAGCTATTCCAAATCCTGAAAGGTGATGCTGTGAAAGTGATGCACTCAATATGCTAGCAAATTTGGAAAACTCAGCGGTGGCCACAGGACTGGAAAAGGTCAGTTTTCATTCCAATCCCAAAGAAAGGCAATGCCAAAGAATGCTCAAACTACCGCACAATTGCACTCATCTCACACGCTAGTAAAGTAATCCTCAAAATTCTCCAACAGGCTTCAGCAATACGTGAACCCTGAACTTCCAGATGTTCAAGCTGGTTTTAGAAAAGGCAGAGGAACCAGAGATCAAATTGCCAACATCCGCTGGATCATGGAAAAAGCAAGAGAGTTCCAGAAAAACATCTATTTCTGCTTTATTGACTATGCCAAAGACTTGACTGTGTGGATCACAATAAACTGTGGAAAATTCTAAAAGAGATGGGAATACCCAACCACCTGACCTGCCTCTTGAGAAACCTATATGCAGGTCAGGAAGCAATAGTAGAACAGGACATGGAACAACAGACTGGTTCCAAATAGGAAAAGGAGTATGTCAAGGCTGTATATTGTCACCCTGCTTATTTAACTTATATGCAGAATACATCATGAGAAACGCTGGGCTGGAAGAAGCACAAGCTGGAATCAAGATTGCCGGGAGAAATATCAGTAACCTCAGATATACAGATGACACCATCCATATGGCAGAAAGTGAAGAGGAACTAAAGAGCCTCTTGATAAAAGTGAAAGAGGAGAGTGGAAAAAGTTGCTTTAAAGCTCAACGTTCAGAAAACGAAAATCATGGCATCTGGTCCCACCACTTCATGGGAAATAGATGGGGAAACAGTGGAAAAAGTGTCAGACTTTATTTTATGGGGCTCCAAAATCACTGCAGATGGTGACTGCAGCCATGAAATTAAAAGACACTTATTCCTTGGAAGGAAAGTTATGACCAACCTAGATAGCATATTGAAAAGCAGAGACATTACTTTGCTAACAAAGGTCCGTCTAGTCAAGGCTATGGTTTTTCCAGTGGTCATGTATGGATGTGAAAGTTGGGCTGTGAAGAAAGATGAGCACCGAAGAATTGATGCTTTTCAACTGTGGTGTTGGAGAAGACTCTTGTGAGTCCCTTGGACTGCAAGGAGATCCAACCAGTCCATCCTAAAGGAGATCAGTCCTGGGTGTTCATTGGAAGGACTGATGTTGAAGCTGAAACTCCAATACTTTGGCCACTTCATGCGAAGAGTTGACTCACTGGAAAAGACTGATGCTGGGTGGGATTGGGGGCAGGAGAAGAAGGGGACAACAGAGAATGAGATGGTTGGATGGCATCACCAACTCGATAGACATGAGTTTGAGTGAACTCCGGGAGTGGCTGATGGACAGGGGTCGCAAAGAGTCAGACCCAACTGAGTGACTGAACTAAATTGAACTGAGCAACTAACACTTTACTTCATGTATAACAAGTGATGCTGTAAGTCCCCTTACTTGAGGACTCATTATTTATCTTGAGAATGTATGTCATGGACTGTGTGTATTATGCAATTTGAAAGAGTGAGGCTTTTTTCTGTGTTTGCAGATTCTTAATAGATTACCTGTGATGCATATCATATCTGGTTTAACATTTATTTAATAGTAAAATTGGTTTCCTTCCACTTCTACTCTTGTTGAGAGGTATTCTTGAGTAGTAGGAAGGGTTTTTTTAATTATATTTCCTGAACATAAAGTACAAATTACAGAATTGGAAGAGTGAGCCAAAAAGTTCTTCCAGAAGGCAATGTATTATAAACCAACTATATGACAGAAAGCTAAGTGACATAGAGGATAGGTCCAGAGTTCTATTATATAGTTAGTAGGATTTCTAGAAAAGAATGAATATAATTGAGGTGAGATTATAATACAAAAAAAACAAAAAAGGAAAGTCAGCTTTTCTGTTGGGGGCCAGAGTGAGGTACTCCGCCCATGGCAAAGGTCATGAGGAAGGAGGCTCGACATACGCAAAGGCGGGATCGAGCCTCAGGAGTCCCCCTGGAAATCCTCGAGCGTCTACCCCCATAACCAGAGCCTGCCTACTTTACTACTTTGTGCTCTTTCCTACATCTCTGACTTTACAGGGGGCTGTCCCCCACCACCTCTTTCGGAGAAGGAGTTAACCTGGAGCTCCAGT
>NW_011494717.1:4215678-4265080 GCF_000754665.1 Bison bison bison | reverse complement strand
CCCCCTGGCCAGAAGATGATGTAACACCCCTAAGACCTCTGTATACATTTGTGTGAAGCACCTGACTTTAATAAAAGTCAGGACTGCTGTCCCCACGTGACTTTTGTATAACATCTTAGTGTATAAAAACAGACTCTGGAAAATACAGAATTGGGATCAGTTTCTCGAAATACTGGTCTCCCCATGTCGCTCTCTCTCTCACTCTGGTTGAGTCTCCATCTGGAGCGTGGAACCCACCATGCTTACTAATTATGCCTGGGCTTCTAAGATCCGACCGGGGAGGCCTCAGTGTCTCCTCTCCTTCGGGAGAACGGAAGGACGCCTGCGGCCTACGTAAGTGGTGCAAACTTCTTGTCTTGAAGTTTTATTGGTCTCCCGCGTAAACCAAGCCACTCAGCCTCTTTTCTCCACTGAATTTTCCTACTGAGCTATCCTCATCCTATTACTCTTTATATCTTTGATAAAATATTTAAATAAATAAATAGGTCGCCGACGCCGTCCCCGCTTCGAATACCCTGGATCAGCCGGGGCAGGTCCCCAGCACTTTTCTACATCATAGGAGAGAGATTATCTTTTAAACTGAAAACAAATGTCATCTGGCCCCATCCCTTCATGACAAGTTGATAGGGAAACAATGGAAACAGTGACAGACTATTTTCTTGGGCTCCAAAATCACTGCAGATGGTGACTGCAGCAACAAAATTAAAAGAACTTGCTCCTTGGAAGAAAAGCTGTAACAAACCTTGACAATGTATTAAAAAGCAGAGACATTACTTTTCCAACAAATGTCAGTCTAGTCAAAGCTATGGTTTTTCCAGTAGTCATGTGTGGATGTGAGATTTAGACCATAAAGAAGTCTAAGTGCTGAAGAATTGATGCTTTTGAACTGTGGTGTTGGAGAAGACTCTTGCAAGTCCCTTGGACTGAAAGGAGATCAAACAGTCAATCCTAAAGGAAATCAGTCCTGAATATTCACTGGAAGGACTGATGATAAAGCTGAAACTCTAATACTTTGGCCACCTGATGTAAAGAACTGACTCATTAGAGAAGCCCCTGATGCTGGGAAAGATTGAAGGCAGAAGGAGAAGGGATGACAGAGGACAAGATGGTTGGATGGCATCACTGACTCAAAGGATATGAGTATGAGCAAGCTCTGGGAGTTGGTGAAGGACAGGGGAGCCTGGCATGCTGCAGTCCATGGGGTCACAAAGAGTCGGGCACTACTGAGGAACTGAACAACAATGAACAGCAACAAACAAAAAGAAAAAACTGAGTCTCAAGAAAGATAAGTAGAAAAGAAAAAAAGATGACACTTCAACATATTAAAGTGAAATTATAGAACTGCAGTAAATGAGAAAGCCCAAAATGTGAGCAGAGAAAAAGAATGCACATTCAAATTAAAAAGGTTAATCATTATTAGCATTATAAATATCGGAAGACTGTTGAATCATTTCTTCAAAGATGTGATAAAAAATAATCTCAAACCTAGAATTTTATACCTAAGCAAACAGTACTTGAGAAAGAACCAAACTTGAAATTTTTCATGTGGGTACAGTCAGAAGAAGTTTTAACCTACACATACTATTAGTTATATATACCATTAATTTTTTTAAATCCAAGAATTAGAAAATATAGAACATAAGGGTAAAGACACTAATAACACAGTAAAGCATGGTGATATATAACATAAAAAGATAAGACTTGAAATAAAATACCAAAGGATCTTAAGAGGTCAGAAGTAAGAAAAAGTATACAAATTTTAAGCTTCTTCTCTTATCTAAGATGAGATATAACTAAAAATTAACCCTAGATATTAATAAGTAAATATAAGATTGAAAACATATGTTAAAATTTTTATGATAACCACTAGAGGGATAATTAGCATGTACAACTGTTACACTGCCAGTGGGAGAAAATATTAAAAATTAAAACCCTGTTCATCTAAAATAAGAAAAGAGGGAAGAAATTTACAACAAAACAGAGTAGACTCAAATAAAAACCAAGATGGAAAAAGTAAACTGCATTCACCATAAATTTAAATACTTTAAATTCCCTATTAAACAGAGACCCTCCAATCAACTAACAAAATAATATATTTGAGTTACAAGAATGATACCTAAAATGATTTAGCAGTGGGCATGTAGAAATAAACAAATGGAAAAATGTATTTGCTTGTGTGTGTGTTATATATATATATATAATCTATATAAAATCTGCCTGCTAATACAGGAGACACAAGAGATACGGGTTCAATCCCTGGGTAAGGAAGATCCTCTGGAGAAGGGAATGGCAACCCACTCTGGTATTCTTGCCTGGGAAATCCCATGGAGAGAGGAGCCTGGAGGGCTACAGTCCCTGGGGGTCACAGAGTCGGACACAACTTTGCAACTGACCACTTATATATCAGGACACAACTTTGCAACTGACCACTTACTGCAACTGACAGTAATAAAAATGTATAGATATCACAATAAAAATGAAAATTCATCATGAACAATAATGAGAAAAACAAAATGTTTAAATCCATTCAAGAATGATAAAACTGAATAGACAAATACCTATTTGAAATATTGGAAAGATGTCAATAATATGTCTCTAAAATGTCACTAAGCATACTTTTGTTACTGTGTTCTACCAAATTTTCAGGAAATACTTTATTCCTATGTATGACAAATTTTTCCAGATTCTCATCCCATTCATCTAGTTAGTGAGTACTGTGTTGATGGGAGAGCTTTCCAATATAGTTTAAAAGATTAGCAAAATTATGATATAAAAACAAAATAAAGGCAGCACCAAAAGTTAAAACTATAATCACTTATAAAGATAGATGAAAAATGTTAAATAAAGTAGTAGTGTGGACAGTGACTACAGCCACGAAATTAAAAGATGCTTGCTCTTTGGAAGAATAGCTATGACAAACCTAGACAGTGTATTAACAAGCAGAGACCTCACTTTGCCAACAAAGGTCCATATAGTAAAAGTATGGTTTTTCCAAAAGTCATGCATGGATGTGAGAGTTGGACCATAAAGAAGGATGAGTGCCGAAGAACTGACCCTTTTGTATTGCAGTGCTGGAGAAGAATCTCAAGAGTCCCTTGGACTGCAAGGAGATCAAACCAGTCAATCCTAAAGGAAATCAACCCTGAATATTCATTGGAAGGACTGATGCTGAAGCTGAAGCTCAATACTTTGGCTACCTAATGCAAAGGGCCGACTCACTGGAAAAGATTCTGAAGCTGGAAAAGATTGGCGGGATTTGTTCACATGATTTCTATTGTTATTAATCAGAGGAGATGCAAAAGTTGCTATTTCTCAAAGCTAGCTATAGTTCATGTGACTGATGTTATCAAGAATACAAAAGAGGGACGTCCCTGGTGGTCCAGTTGTTAAGAATCCACCTTCCAATGCAGGTTATGTGGGCTCGATCCCAGGGCAGGGAACTAAGATCCCACATGTCCTGAAGCATGGCCAGAAGTAAGAAAATGCACCTTTTGGATATGCAAAAGATTGGCCCTGAATCTACTGAAGGCTGAGACAAAAGGAGGAAAATGTTCTAAAGCACAAACTAGCTTCTAGATAGGACAGCAATTTAGGAGAGTCCAGAGCTCCAAAGTCCTGGAGTTTGGCAAGAAAAACCAAGAAGGGAGGTGTGATCTAGGGAGGGCCATATTCAAGAACATCCTTATATCCCATGTCATCATGAGAGTAGAATCCCTGTGAAGAGGAGGGAATGATGAAATTTAGGCACTGTGATACTCCAGTATCTATTTTTTTTAACTTGATTGATGATTGCTTTACAATATCGGTTTGATTTCTGTCATACATTGGCATGAATTAACCATAGGTGTACATATGTCCCCCCTAGTATATTTTTAAAATTTCTTTCCTGCATTCTAATTCCCTTATTTTATCTTCACATCTTAGAAATTGACCACATTATCAGTGATGGAAGTAAATTGTCATCTCTCTCTCCAAGTATTGGGTGACACAGTGGACCTCAAAACATTCCCAAACCACCAGAGGTGATAGGAGAGAAGGGAGAACACAGGGAAAGGGCAAAAAGTGGTAGGAAGCACTCTAGATTTGGTACTTCCCCAACTAGGATGCACAGAAATCCTAAGGGAGAGACACATGGTAACTATAATGATGTAATAATTTTCTGGTCATGCAAAATGAGAGATTCAATATTTAAATAAACTTTGAGAGAAAAAGATGATGCCAGAAATTTGGAAACCTTGAAAACTTTCAAGCTCTCTTTGTTGGGAATGATACCAAAACAAAGCATGATTTCTTGAGTTCAAAGAACATATGTGGCCTGTGACAGATCATCCATGAGATCATGCAGATGTGATATTAAGGAAAGGGTAACAGTGGTGGCTCAGAAGGTAAAGAATCTGCCTGCAATGCAGGAGACCTGGGTTCGATCCCTGGGTTGGGAAGATCCCCTGGAGTGGGGCATGGCAACCCACTCCAGTATTCTTGCCTGGAGATTCCCATGGACAGAGGAGCCTGATGGGCTAAAGTCCATGGGGTCCCAAAGAGTCAAACACGACTAAGTGACTAAGCACAACAGTTATGAAGTCTCAACTTAAAGCATGTCACTCTATACCTAAGAGCAGAGAAGAAGGTGCTTTAACACTACCTGCACAAATTCCTCCTTAGATTCATAGTGAATTTTGCCTTATCTGAGAAAAGAACAGCTTAGTGATTTTTTCAAGAGATAACATCCTTGAAAGAAATGTCTGTCAACCCAACATATCCATTATAATATGGACACACAGATACCTCTATGCATTTTCCTTGGAATAAGACTTGGGTCTCTGGAAACTCCCAGAGTCTGCAATCAAGGAGATTCAGTTCTCTGATCCCCCAAAGCATCTCTTAAGAGGAGATAGTACCGATTTTTTCTTAGGTCAGATTCTGAAAGCAATAAAAATAAGACAAAAAGTAAACAAATGTGACATAATCAAATTTGTTAGCTTTTGGACAGCAAAGGAAACTATAAACAAAGCAAAAAGACAACTTATAGACTGAGAGAAAATATTTGCGAATGATGTGACCAACAAGGGCCTAATTTCCAAAACATGCAAACAGCTCATATAATTCAGTAACAAAAATAAACTGCCCAACTAAAAAATGGGCAGAGGACCTAAATAGATATCTCTCCAAGGAAGACATACAGATGGCCAATAGGTACATGAGAAGATGCTCATCCTCACTAATTATTAGAGAAATGGAAATCAAACCTATTGATTACAATGAAGCACCACCGCACACAGGTCAGAATGGACATTATTAAAAAGTGTACAGAACATAAATGCTGGAGAGGGTGTGGCGAAAAAGAATCCCTCTTAGACTCTTGGTGGTAACATAACTTGGTGCAGCAACTATAGAAAGCAGTATGGTGGTTCCTCAAAAAAATAAAAATAGAGATGCCTTATGATCCAGCAATCCCACTCCTCCATATTCAGACAAAACTACAATTCAGAAAGACACATGCACGACTATGTTCATAGCAGCACAACTTACAATAACCAACATGTGGAAACAGCCTAAATGGAATGGCTAAAGAAGATGTAGTATGTATATACAATGGAATATCACCTAGACATTAAAAATAATTAAATACTGTCATTTGCAGCAACATGGATGGACCCAGAGAATTATCATACTAAGTGAAATCAATCAGAAGAAGACAAATACCAGAGGATATCACTTATAGGAGGGACTGAAAATAGGACACAAATCAACAGAACTATGAAACAAAAACAGAGTCACAGAAATAGTGAATGGACTTGTGGTTGCTAAGGGGGAGGAGAGAAAGAAAATGGGAGTTAGAGATTAGCAGATGCAAACTATTATATGCAGGATGGATAAACAGTAAGGTCTTACTCTATAGCACAAGCAATTACATTCAGTATCCTGTGATATACCATAGTAGAATACGGAAAAGAATATATATATAAGTGTGTCTGTATTTATAATTGAATCACTTTGTGATACAGCAGAAATAAACACGACATTGTAAATCAACTATGCTTCAATAATTTTTTTAAAAAAATAAAGAGGAGGAAAGACTCCGGATTATTTTTTCCAAATGACCATCCCTGCAGTTCAGCTGGGGTCTACTTAAGTAAACAACTCAAGCAGCACGGCCCTCAGAGCATCATCTTTTCTTTGATCCCAGCAATGCCATGTGGATTGACTTTAAGGTATGCCTATTCTTCAGAAGCCTTGATCTCTAGCTTAAGAATATGAGCTAAGTCAGGGTTTTATAGAGATTTTTTGGCTTTAGGAAATAAAACATGAGAGACCCCCCACCTCTCACATTCTTCTGAAAATCTCCATCTCTAATTGTTTCTCCCCTTCAAAGAAAATTCCTACATACTTCATACTGTATTAATAAAGTCTCCAACAGGCATGTATCTAATCACCTTCCACCATCCAGGAATAGTTCAGAATGAAAAGATTAGCAGTCTTTGTTGTTGGGTTACATCCGAGAGATGACAGTTTATATCAAATCATTATGTGTCAAAAATCTGCGGGTGTGCCAAGGTAGAAATGCCATTCCACAGTTCCCAGAGGTGGATACAATTCCCTGTTCCACATGTGACTTTAGTATGTGTGCTGCTTAGAGAGAGGGAGCTGGCCTTTTCAGTCAGATTCTTTCTTACGTTACTACCCGCCAGCTGATACAGCAACACTGCATTTGCCCAAAACTATTTGCTATGATTGTTCAGAGGCCTTTTCACTTGTTCCCCACCTGCTCTCCTATTCAGTCTCTGCCAGCTCAGAGCTCCTGGCTCCATTCCTCACTCCTGATACATCCCTGGTCCTCTGGGCTTTCAGTCTGCTTAGCATCTGAGCAGCAACTTTCCCCATCAAACTCCAGCTTGAGCCTGGCCCAGCCTGTTCCTCCTAGCCCACCTTAACTTGGACATCTCAGAAATCAAACCCTGGCTCCAGCAGTTTGTCTCAGGTCTTGGTCCCATCCCCTAGGTCCTCTGTGATGAAATTCAGGATCATTCACCACACATGCAAAAACAAGGCAAAACAACCTGTAACAATATGAACTGGGGAGTTGTTCTCTGCCTGCTGCTCAGTTGCAGTTCCAATATATTTGTCAGTACATCACTGTGACCCACTCCCAGGTAACACAGGACAACTGCAGCCATCTTCTCTACTTAGAATGCCATTCTCTGTCCTCTGCTGTGTCAATCTAGTCATTAAAGAAAATAAATCACGCCATCTGATTGAATCCCTCCACCAACATCCATTTTATACTTTTCATAATATTTTGCAATCCTCTGATCCTGCTTTTCAATACACACCACAGGGAAGGACCTTTCATAAAAACAAATAATCTACCAAGATAAGATGAAGAGAAAGGAATGATGCCCTTTGCACTTTGAACCCTTTTGACCCTTTGGAAAATGGAGAAGGAGATATGAAACACAACGTCTGCCAATATTACTCCACCAGTCTCTTCCTCACTCATTTTCAGAATTCACAAGTGTTCCTGTTCACTCCCTCTATTGTAATCACAAATATCTCAAAGGTAGTACATTTTGAGCAAGAAAAACATCGCAAATGAGACCTACTGTGACCAAGCAGCTGCAGTCCACTCATCTGAGACAACATAGGGACTTACACATTGCATTTTAGAGGGTAACGCCAGCAATTAGCACAGTAGGTATGCAATTGGACCATAGAGTCTGTGGTTCAAATTCAGCAAATCGCAGGTGTCTTAGTCTGTTCAGGCTGCAATAACAGAATACCATAAACTTGGTGGTCAATAAACAACAGAAATTTATGACTTCCAGTTCTAGAGGCTGGAAGTCTAAGATCGAAGTTCTGGCAGATTGAATGTCCACTAAGGGATCACTTCCTGATTCACAGGAGGCTTTTCATTTCACTCTAAGAAGGAAGGGTCAAGGGAGCTCTCTGGAATCTCTTTTCAGTTCAGTTCAGTTACTCAGTCATGTCTGACTCTTTGTCACCCCATGAATCACAGCACGCCAGGCCTCCTTGTCCATCACCAATTCCCGGAGTTCACTCAAACTTATGTCCATCGAGTCGGTGATGCCATCCAACAATCTCATCCTCTGTCATCCCCTTCTCCTCTTGCCCCCAATCCCTCCCAGCATCAGAGGCTTTTCCAATGAGTCAACTCTTGGCATGAAATGGCCAAAGTATTGGAGTTTCAGCTTCAGCATCAGTCCTTCCAAAGAACACCCAGGACTGATCTCCTATAGGATGGATTGGTTGGATCTCCTTGCAGTACAAGGGACTCACAAGAGTCTTCTCCAACACCACAGTTCAAAAGCATCCATTCTTCGGCGCTCAGCTTTCTTCACAGTCCAACTCTCACATCCATACATGACCACTGTAAAAACCATAGCCTTGACTAGACGGACCTTTGTTGGTAAAGTAATATCTCTGCTTTTCAATATGCTATCTAGGTTGGTCATAACTTTCCTTCTAAGGAGTAAGCGTCTTTTAATTTCATGGCTGCAATCACCATCTGCAGTGATTTTGGAGCCCAAAAAAATAAAGTCTGACACAGTTTCCACTGTTTCCCCATCTATTTGCCATGCAGTGATGGGACTGGATGCCATGATCTTAGTTTTCTGAATGTTGAGTTTTAAGCCAACTTTTTCACTCTCCTCTTTCACTTTCATCAAGAGGCTTTTTAGTTCCTCTTCACTTTCTGCCATAAGGGTGGTGTCATCTGCATATCTGAGGTTATTGATATTTCTCCCAGCAATCTTGATTCCAGCTTGTGCTTCTTCCAGCCCAGCGTTTCTCATGATATACTGGAATCTCTTTTACAAGGACACTAATCCTACTCATAAGTGCACCTCCTTCATGACCTAATCACCTCCCAAAGGCCCTATCTCCAAGCACTATCACAGTGGGGATTGAAGTTTCAACATATGAATTCTAAGTGAGGGATACACACTCATTCTAGAGCTGCAGAGGAGCTATTCTTGAAATCAAAGTTAACTCCTTTTTAATGGAGAGGAGTGCTTCTCTGTTACTAAAGTTTTAAATCTTCCCACATCACCCACACCAGACACATACATTATGGATGCTTAATAGATAACTATTGCATGCAATGACTGAGTTGCATTTCTTGGCTGCTAATGCTTAATATATTTACTCACTCTGGATTGTTTTTTTTCAGCACCTCTTCCTCCTTCTATCTGACAAGTCAATCTTTCCATAACCTGTCAACGAGTCACCAGGAAATTAAACCATGATGCAACTCTGAAATTAGCAGTTGTGAGTCAATATTCCTTGCCTACCCCACACCTAAACTTTTCCCAGATAGTTCAACCTGGTCAGTAAAGAGAGAGACCTGAAACAATTCTAATGCCTCATCATTCATTCAGAGGTAGTGACTCCTGATACGTGGTATCAGATGAGGACTCTTCCCTTTTGATCTAAAGCTGTGGACAATGCTGATGCCTAAGAACAAGTTGAAAAAAATATAACTACGTATATTTTTCTACATGTTGCACTTGACTTTTTTTTAAATTTAAATTTATTTATTTCAATTAGAGGCTAATTACTTTATAATATTTTATTGGTTTTGCCATACATCAACATGAATTCGCCACGGGTATACACGTGTTCCCAATCCTGAACCCCTCTCCCACCTCCCTCCCCATACCACCCCTCTGGGTCATCCCAGTGCACCAGCCCCAAGCATCCTGCACTTGGCTTTTCTAAATGCACCAGGTAGCCTAAATCTGTGGCTTGAGTGTGCTCAGCATTCTGAATTCACTGCTGTGGAAAATGGAGCTGAAATGACGTAAGGCAAGACACAGCTTGAAACGTAAAGCTTTTGCCATGTGCCTTTGAGCCACATTCAGTACCAGCTGAACCATTTATAGCACATCTTATTGTTTGCTTCCTAAATCCGGTCATATAAAAGTAATAGGGTACTGTCTTTTGCCCTTTGCTTTGTGAGGTTATCTAATTTCCATTCCCAGATGAACGTCATGGCTGCTCTTTTTCTGTCTTGACAATAAATCTGTTGCCCAAAGCTAAATATACAGTACTTTGAACATGACAATGAGGCTATTTTTAATTTGTCCTTTCATTTTAATTATGCTGTTGGTATTATTTTGTAGGTACAATTTGCAACATTCTTGCTGCCACCTACAGGCAACCCTGAGCTCAACCTTGTGATTTGGGGAGGGTAGGTGTAGAATTACCTGTTTATCTTAAATTAAAAATCTGCTGTATTTCTAGCTACTGTTTATCAGCATGGATATGAATGTATTGAGAATGTTTTTTAAACAATACCTACGCCTTTATTTATTTCATGAAAACAAAAATATCTGCAAGATCCTCATAAAATCACTAAAGAAGACAATCGCTGCGAGCATGAAGAATTCACTTGGGACAACACAGGAGCAATCCTACACAAATGTGTTCTTAATGGTTTCCATAAGTAATAACATCAGCATGTTTATGAAAAACCTAAATACATAATTGATCAAAGCAATTTTCACAGTTAAAATTTATTAGCTATGGAAATAGCTGATGTGAAAAGCAAGGTTAAGAGAAAAAAAATCTAAGGCTTTTAAAAAGTAATTCTATCTCTTCTTGATAACTATTACTAACTGCACTGAGCTAATTCTGAAAAAAAGAGCACTGAAAAGAAAAGCAGAAATGGAGACAGAGCAGCTCTTATGAGGCCATTTATCACCAAAAATAAAAAAAAATGAGGAAAGAATAAAAATAAAATATGGCAATAGAATCCTAGAACTCTCTGATGAATCTTAGACCTCTGTGAGGCAAAGAGAACACAGTGCTTGTGGGTCCAAAAGAATTCTCTCTTTGGGAAGCTGGCCTCAAATGAGGGATGAGAGCTACTTATGGAACGTGCTGGTGGTCTGTAAACACAGTCTCTACTTTCCAGGCTGTGTGCTTGACACTGAGGATTAGAGGTAAATATGACAGAGCCATTACTTTAAGGAAAATACTTTTGCAGAGGGATGACAGAAGCAAGGAAGTATAATACAATCTGATAAGGACTATGACAGAGGGAGGTACCAGCACCATGAAAGTACGAAAGACGATGGCTACCTCTCTGCTGGGAAAAGCCCTTGTGGACAAGGGAGTCAGGAAAAGGCCAGCACACCAGGAAGAAGGGGGGACATCGTCTGGGCCATTCCCTTCAGTTCTTCCTTATCTCTCCTTTTGTTTCCGGCCAAGAAATGAATCTTCAAAATAAAACGAAAATAAAAATCTTAGCACTAGTCTTGACAATAAGAACAGGGAACCAGAGCTCAGTGCTTTAGTAGCCACATAGAAGACTGTCAATAATAATTCATTATCAATGCTCTCTCCAGCCCCCTCACTTAAAATGCAAACACTCAGGAAATGTACAGCAAACCAAACCTTCCCCATCACACTTTCCTGCATGAAAGCAAAACTAAAAGTCTTGGTTAGTACCACAGAGATGTTTCTCATGCACACACACACACACACATTTTGCTGCACCAGGTCTTACTAGGGCATGTCGGTTTTTTCAGTTGTAATGTGAACTCTTAGTTATGGCATGTGGAATCTAGTTCCCCAGATAGGGATCAAATCTAGGCCCCCTGCATTGGGAGTGTGGAGTCTTAGCCCCTGGACCCCCAGGAAAGTCCTTATAGAACTCTTAAATGAGTCTTAGCCACTGGACCCCCAGGAAAGTCCCTATAGAACTCTTAAATGAACATTACCTGAAAGGATATCACCAGTGTATGACTGCTTGTATCCTTGCTAAAACATTACATCTAGTATTTTTCCCCCAATTTGTATTTTTCCCCCTCAGACTATATATTTTAAAAATCTTAATTGTTGAAATTAAGTATAAATTATTATTTGTAACATTTCCATTTTGGAAAAGTAAACTTATTTCATATAATAAATAAAATAGAAATGACAGAAACATTTTATTTCAATAATCGTGTTCTCAGAAATTTCTGTATACTTAAAACTATATGAAATACTGTGTGCTAGATATAATATTTGGATGCATATCTTTCCACAAGAAGTGTTTAAGTTCATAGAGAGAAAAGAAAAAAAATATTATAGAACTATACCTATCTATACTACGTAGATAGGTTTGGCACTAATAAATTCTGAAATTGATGAAGCTCATCATTAATATCTATCGATTTCCTTTTGGTACTACTTCCCAATTTTCTCTAATTATTTTCTCTCTCTTCACCATGCATGATAATCCACAGACTACTAAATGTCTGTTCAATGACTACAAAACTGGTCAAAACTCCCAGTCTCTCACTGTGATAAAGGAATTAATACGGTGGAAGTTTTAACAAAGACACTTTGTAGCAGTGTATGAGGTTCTACAAAATCTACCAGAGAGAACACTGTAACACTGTTTACACCAATGGAATAGTTGCTCCTGGTGGAATTTCAGACATCACAGGCAGCCACTTGAAAAGAAGCAGATCTTCTGAAATCCACATATATATCAATATAATGCCTGTCTGAAAGCACAGGATAAAATGGTGAGATTTACAATATAAATTATGAAACAAAGAAGATCAGGGAGCAAACAAAATAGTGAATCCTCAGATAGTCTGGAAAAGCTTCCTGCAAAAAGAGAGAACTGAATAGTTTCTTAAGAACAGATATGCTTTGGATCAAAGAGTTGGGCACAACTGAGTGACTAACATTTCACTTGACTTCGTGCTTTGGATCAAACCAGTCAATCCTAAAGGAAATCAACCCTGAATATTCACTGGAAGGACTGCTGCTGAAGCTGAAGCTCCAATACTTTGGCCACCTAATGCTAAAAGCCGACTCCTTGGAAAAGACCCTGATGCTGGGAAAGATTGAGGGCAGGAAGAGAAGGGGGCATCAGAAGATGAGATGGTTGTATGGTATCACCAAATCAATGGACATGAGTCTGAGCCAACTTGGGAAATGGTAAAGGACAGGGAAGCCCGGCCTGCTGTCATTCATGGGGTCTCAGAGTTGGACATGACTTAGCGCTGAAAAACAGCAACAACAATGCTTTGGATAATCAAAGAGAAAGAAGGACTTGGGAAGAGAAAGCACATTCAGGCCAAGGAACAGCAAACACAAAAGACACATGGCAGAGATGGGGGACACTTTGCTCTTCAAGAGTAAGTTAAATGAAAACATAAAGTTCATCAGTAGCTTTAATTAGATCTAGATGACTTCCAGAACACTCAATATGGAATAACTACTTTTCTGAGAAAAATGCAAAAATTTAACTAAATGTTTTCTCATGTTTAAAAATCACCTAATGTACAAAATGGACATAAAATATGCTAATGATATTTGATCTTTTTTGAGACTGTCTACAAATACAGTATTTGGTGTATTGTGATACAGTTTTAGAACTGGACTTGTTTTTGAATTATTAAAGTATAATCCTTAAGAGGATTTTAATTAAGAATAAAAACTCAGGAGTGTTTGAAATGAATTATGATGAGCTCCTCCACAGATAAGAGAAACAGATATGCAATATTTTGACCTTTCTCAGATATCCCCCTCTGATTTCTGACTTAGATCAGTCTACTCTGGATTCTAACAACTCCTAACCAAGAATATTTCAATGAAAATGACATTTATTTGAAAGAATGTAAAATATTAAATATATAAAAGTTGTGTTCTTTTTCTAACACATCTAGTCAGAAATTTGTTTTACTTTCATTCTTTCAATTCTATTTGCATAAGATTCAAGGCTATGAATTTTCCTCTCAGCTCTGATTAAACTCTGTGTCCTATTGTTATCATATAGTTATTTTCTAGAAATTCTGACATGTAGGCGTTTTTATTTTCATCTTTAATCCAAAAGCATTCGAGAAAGACTTGGACTGCAAGGATCAAACTAGTCAATCCTAAAGGAAATCAGTCCTGAATATTCATTGGAAGGACTGATGATGAAGCTGAAGCTGCAATACTTCGGCCACCTGATATGAAGAACTGACTCACTGAAAAAGACCCTGATGCTGGGAAAGATTGAAGGCAGGAGAAGGGGATGACAGAGGACGAGCTGGTTGGATGGTACCACCGACTCAATAGACATGAGTTTGAGCAGGCTCCAGAAGTTGTTGATGGACAGGGAAGCCTGGTGTGCTGCAATTCATGGGGTCGCAAAGAATCAGACATGATTGAGCAATTGAACTGAACTGAACTTCTTTAATTGTATATATTTTTATATGTTGTTATCATGTCTAGTTTTATTGCATTAGAATCACAAAGATGTATCATTTTCTAAATTATTTCTCACTTTCAGATGTATAGACACCTTCATTGTAGTCTAGAAAAATCGTTTTAAATGTCACATGGGTATGTACTCAATTTATAAAGTAAAGGGTTTCATGTATATTTTCTTGCTTATTTTTGTTAAGGAATACCATAACCTTGGGGCTTCCCTAGTGGCTCAGTGTAAATATAAAAGAAAAAGAAAAGTCTGCCTACAAACGAAGGAGATGTGGATTCAATCCCTGGGTTAGGAAGATCTCCTAGAGGAGGAAATAAAAACCCACTCCAATATTCTTGTCTGGGAAATCCCATGGACAGAGGAGCCTGGCGGGCTACACTTCAATTCAGTTCAGTTCAGTCACTCAGTCGTGTCAAACTCTTTGCAACCCCATGGACTGCAGCACACCAGGCCTCCCTATCCATCAGCAACTCCCAGAGTTTACCCAAACTCATGTCCACTGAGTCCATTGAATTAAATGCCATCTAACCATCTCATCCTCTGTCGTCCCTTTCTCCTCCCACCTTCAATCAAAATGTGGTCCACTGGAGAAGGGAATGGCAAACCACTTCAGTATTCTTGCCTTGAGAACCCCATGAACAGTATGAAAAGGGCTATACTTCATGGGGTTGCAAAAAGAGTCAAGCAGGACTCAGTGATGAAACAACAACAACAATCATAACTTTAAATGTTCTTTTTCCAATCACCCTATTTAGGTTTGAGAGCAGTGAATAGAAGTCTCTGGGTATTTTAAAGTCTATTTTGGTATCTCTCATAATTTCTGAACTGTGAAAGTTACTGCTATGCAATTTAGTGCATAAAGTGTTAAGTGTTAGTCGATCAGTTGTGTCCAACTCTAATGGGTATTCATAACTGTTATATCTGTACTGTATTTTAAAACTGTTTTTCCTTGTATCAGAGAGTGTGGTTTGACCTGAATTTGATCTTATCTGAAATTAAAACCAAGATCCCTGCATTCTTTGTGTTTGCATTCATTTGGTATAGTTTTGCCCTATTTATCATTTTCTCTTTTTCCTTCATTTGAGTCACCTTGTTTTAAGAGTACTTTAAAAAAAAAGTACTGGTGAATAAAAGCTTATATATAACTCTATTTATTAATATGATATGGATTTGTCTTTTATGTTCATATTAATTTGTTGCTTCCTATTTGTATTTGTGAAATGTTTTCTTTTTATTTTATATAGTTTTATTTTATATAGTTCTTCTGATACTAGTATTTTAGATTATATTGATTAATTACACCTAGCTTATAACTTTATGTAATATTTTTGCCCTTCCTTTTAAACAGAATCATCTCTCTTTGAAAATCTTGAGATATCTCAATTAAAATATTAAGATATTATATGTTAAGAAAATTTGACTCTGGGTCAAATTTATTTACAGTTTTTTCAATTTGAAGAAAAGTTTGGTTGCATTTAAATATCCTGGCTCACTTTTTCTAGAATATATTGTAGGTGTTGTTTCATTGTTTCCTGGTATTGAATGTTACCATCAAGAAATCCATTGAAAATTTTATTTCCCTTAAAACAATAGAGATAATTAATTTTTGTCAAAATCATATTTTGAAAGTGAAACAGGATCTATTTATAGTCACTGATGTTTATGAAACAAATATAAACTGAAATTATTCCAGGGCAGCTGGGCCACGTGGTCTTTCCATCTATACGTAGAAACATACTTGGTTTTAGATACTTAAATCACATTTTTCATCATCTTATCTATAATATTCTTTATCTAACATACTTTACATTTCTCATCCATCTAAATAAAGATCTTTTTCTTTCATTCATTTTTCACTTAAATTATGTTTTGTTGCTAAGTTTTAATTTTAGTGACTTTTCAATAGATTATTTTTCTTTATATCTCAGAAAAAATTTCTTTACTTATACTTTTAAATATCAATGATAGGTTTTGTTTCTTGTTTTCTAGTTTTCTGCATTTTCCCTTACTAGTATTCTATAGCCATCATTTTCCTCTCTAGTTTTTCTTCCTCACTCCTGTACTTTCATTTTTTCAAGTCTGTCTTTATTGCTTATGTGGTATATTGTTAAATAATGGGTCCCAGTTAGTCACACTTACTTATATCCTTACACTTTTATAGTCTTTTCTATGCCAATTCTCGACTGAGCTCTGACTTGCTTTACCAACAGGACATAAGCAAATGTGACAAACGTAGAGGCTTGATAAACACATACACTTAGGAGCTTGCCTTTTTGAAATGCTGCCATTACCATGTGAAGAAGCCTAGTTTAAACGTCTTGAGAATGAAAGACCACATGTAGAGAGAGGCTCAGCCATCTCAGCTTAACATAGCTCCCAGCCAATTAAACAGCTAAATGCAGCCATGGGAGTGGAACCAGTATAAGTGTGTTATTGGGCACATCCAACCCACAGCATCATGAGCAACATTAAATCATTGTTTTAAGCCACAAAATTATAGGGCTTTTGTTAGGCATTATTAGATAACTGATAGATAAATTGTTGCCCAGAAGTGTGGTGTGGTTGTCACAAAACCCATAACATGTGGCATTGGCTTTGGAACTGGGCAGCCTAGAAGTGTGATGTGGCTGTAACAAAACCCCAAACATGTGGCATTGGCTTTGGAACTGGGCGGCAGATGGAGGCTTGAGAAGTGTGAGGAGGCTGTTGGCAAAGGCTGAAGGATGGCAAAGAAATAGTTGGCAGAGGCCTGAAATGGGCTGAGGCAATCATTAGTGGCAGGAAAAATGGCAGCCCATATTTTATAACAGCAAACATTTGGCAAACCTGTCAAGTGCTGGTACACAGAAGAAAGAATTGTACCTGATGAACTAATGGATCTGGCTAAGGAGACTTCCTGGCAGGACCTTTAAAGTGACAATTGGCTTCTTTTAGTTGCATCTGGTAAGGCATAGGGAGAGAGAGAGAAGCTAAGGAGAGAACTATTTAGCTTGCAAGAGGAATTTAGACATAAAGAAGAGGCAGAACTTTCTGGACTGGAAAATAAAATGATTTAACATTTCCAGACTTTCCAGTTGGCAAAATATTCTCAGTATAATAAATGGTCTCAGGGTAAAGAACCAACCAAGAATATTGATGTAAAACCTCTTTTCAGTTCTTACAACAATTTAAAGTGATTCTTAGGACACTCTCAGCTAAATAGAAGAACTTCTAAGATTTTCAAAAAACATTATCCCACAGCATCCAGAAACACCCAAATTAGACTGAGTTCTAACTTAAAAGAGTTATGGTTGTGAGCCTGAGACATGAATTGAACCCCAGCCATATTCACAGGAAATCATTAGAATTTTTATGGTAGTTGTATCAACTTGGACTAAAAAGAACAGAGACAGTTCAAAATGAAAAGAGGTCTTTGTGGTCTCTTTCTATCACAGAAAGCACAGAGAAACTATTTATATATTTCTTAGGGGAAAAAGTGAAAATCTTGAAGATATCTGAGCCAAGAGCACACAGGACAGAACCAAGGACTATGGGCAAACAATGGTTTAGAAAACTACTCTAAGGGAGCAGAAGGAAGTTCAACCAAGGAACATTCCTTTGCCCTAAGCAGGACTCCTGACAACAAATGCTCAGCCGGACTAGCCCGATTGCTATAAACTTTCAAACACTTTCCTTTTTAAGTGAGAATGTCTCTTGCTGTTGTACTGTTCCTAGCTCACCATCCTATGCTGGGTCTGGGGGAGGGGAGGTAGACAATTTGCCTTTTTGTCTTGAGTCTCTGGATCAATAGGAATTATTATCCAAGGAACTACACCTAAGGATCATTTTCTATATCCAGTCCTGATGCACAGAATCATAGCCTTTTAGTCTGAATGAACAACATGAACCATCAGGGAGATAGCAGATGATATTTTATCATTTTATCAGTGGCCCTCAGTGAACCCCACCCTCTTCTATTACTTTATGTCAGCATTTCTCACCTTGATTCTGAACGTAGCCATGTGGTTGATTTTTTTTTTTTTTTTGATTTGCCACTGGGACACCAAAAAATATGACATAAGTAAAGGATTAATAAACACTTGCATGTTTGGACTTTTCCTTTTTGAATGTTGCCATTATCATTGCAAGAAGCCTTGTCTAGAGTCACTGACAGTGAAAAACCACAGAGAGAGTAGGTCAATTTAACCAGCCATCCCAGTTGTTCTCAGCTCCCAGGAAACCCACCAGCTGAATGCAGCTACATAGGGAACCCAGGCAAGATCAGCAAAAGAACTCAGCAAACCAATAAAGTTGCAAGAAAAAAAATGCATAATCATTATTTTAGATCACTAAGATTTTAGATGGTTTATCATATGATAATAGATTATAGAATCCCTTACTGTATTTCCCATCTCTTTGGCTTCTTCAAGTTTAATCTTCATTTCTTAAACAGTTTGTCTTTTTCTATTTTTTTCCCCTGTGTTATGCCAATATTATTTTTATCTCCTTCTGTTATTTAGCCTTTATTTCAGGCCTTCCCTTCCCTGAGTTCTTTATTTCTGTTGAGTGATTTCCTTCATAGCAGCAATAGCTTGTTCTTACATTTTAAAATTCTTATTGGAATATCAAATTTATTTTTGCTTTTTGGCTATATTTTACTCTTAACTTTTTGTTTTGTTTTTACCAGGAAGCTTCAATTGCTATTTTGCACATTTCTTTCTATATCATATTTGTATAGCTGAAAACTGGTACCTTTAATCTGAAATACCAACAAGGAAGATTTTCACTGAACCAGCTATTTTTAAGAGATGAGGGATAATGCAGGGGAGAGTAGGTTCATGCATACTGACTGCTATAATAATAAACCATCTTTTAAAAGGTGCCTCTATATAATTACCTTCCTCCTTGCAATTTAAAAACCAGCTTTATTAGGATTTCTACCATCAGTCCTATGATATTCTTATTGGTCCCAATACCAGTTGCAGTCACTAAAGGACACAGTCTTTGAATTTAAGTGAGATGTTCATTTAAATATTATTATTATTTATACATTATTTTATTGGTGTTGCATGAGATATTCCACTTTCTGCAGCACTTAACCCTAGTCTGCTTGATCTAAGCCCTTCTCATAGTAGTTCCCACTGAGAATGGGGTCTTCTTTTCAGAAGCAATTAATTTATGGAGATTTTTGAACTCTATCCTCAAAATACGTTTGAGGTATCCATTCTTTCTGTTCTCCCTTTGCTCCACCATTGCCCCTGCCCACGAGAGTCATATGCTCTGACTCTGCTGTACTTAAAAGTACTTAACAATAACATAGAATTTACCTTACAATTTCACTGAATATGACAGCTTTGTTTTTATTTTCACTTTCTATACATTTGTAGAGTTTCCAAGAGCACGGATTCATTTTGATATTTGGCAAAACTAATACAATTATGTAAAGTTTAAAAATAAAATAAAATTTTTAAAAAATGAAAACATTAAAAAAAAAAAAAAAAGAAAAGAAGAACTAAGCTGCCATCATGATCTTATTAGAGGTTCTCTGCTCGTGACTTCTGTTTTAGGCATTAAAGTAAAACTCAGCATTACAAACATTCCTTGGTAACTACTGTGCTTCAGAACTTATGCTAAAACTTTGCATCAGATATTAAAATAATATTCAATCAAAACATCTAGGATCTGTGAGTCTAGGACTAAAACTTGACAGAGTTATATATACTTACAAATATACACAATGCCAACTGGTTGGTGGATTCTCAATTCTTGTTTATCTATAAACCATTATAAAACAATTTTATTTGACTAAGTCATCTAATTTTGAAAATTTTTATAAGAAAATACTTCTTTCTACTTCAAGTTATGCTATAGTGAATGTTTCACTCTAAACAGAATAAGGCTTATGGTTATACTTCCATGATTAGAGAACACAGAATCACAGCATTGCCTTATTTTCAACTGTAGTATATCTTCCCATTTTTAGAAATTAAAACATATTTGATTAAAACATTTACAAATTAAAACAATTATGAAGCCATACCCTGCTATTAAGACTATGGTCACTATCTTTGTTAATAACAATCATGCCTTAAGTTAGGAAGATTGTGCATTTTGCATGCTCAATCAGAATCTCAGTGTGTTGGGACATAAAAATGATGATGGTTTTCACAAGGCAAGTTTTCGGAAGGGGAAGCTTATAAACCTAAACCTTACTGTACTTCCTTCTTTCTAAAGAGAGAACAGGCGGTTTACATCTTTTCCATGAGCTCAACCTGGATTTGAAGAGCTTGAATTTTACTGAAATTCAAATTGGCCCAACACAGAAGTTGTGTTTTGAAACATTCTATGAGGTTTCTTATCATGTGGCAAAGTTAAACACGTGAGTAATGATGTTTATTGAAACCACACACTTTAGAAATTTGGGAGCTGATTTGCATTTGGTCAGAATGAAGAAAGCTGAGTTGGTTCTTCCATTACTGTTCAGAATCAAGCACATCCTTCTAAAACTGTGTAGTAGGTAATGGAGGGTTGAGAGCCAAACAGCCCATTAGCAATACCGAGGTAGGCAAAACAATGGATGGCTCCAAAGCACTAAGTTTCTAGTTTTGAACTTGGCGTACATAGGTGGTTGAGATCTTTGAATTATGAAAATGTTCCTTGCCAACCAACTTCTACTGGTAAGAAAACTATACTACTTTGGGCACATATGAAAGAACTTTAATTAGACTGCAGTGTTCATGTGCTGATGAAGACAGGAGCTACATAATCCATCTTAGTTCATTGCTTCCTATATGGGTATTCAGGATCTGCAAAACTCTCAGCCATAATCCTGGAAGAATTAGAGCCTAAGGTCATGAAGGTTGATTAAATTTATCAGAGCCAGGGCCTTAAATTATTTCCTGAACAAAGGGTTTGGTTAAAAAAATAAAAAAGTCAAAATCTAACATTAAGCTACTCTCCTACATAAACCTTTACTGGTTTTCTAAAAAAGAAAAGAGATTACTTCATTGAATTTTCAAAAAATTTTTCACTTTTTTTGAGAGTGAAGTGAAAGCCCATTCTCAGAACACTTCTACGGTAAAGATTTATTCATAAAATCCTTGGAAGATATTTTTCACCATATGAATGAAGAAAATCTTCCAAATCAAGGCCTTGGATTAACTATTTAAACTGACACTAAAATTCTGTGAGCAATGTTGGATAAACTGCCATTTTAGAAAAGGAGCCTGGATGCAAACAACTGCAAACTTTCAAATATTGAAGGAGGAACTTCTGAAGACTAAAGAGTCTCAAGTAATTGAGCATGCCAGCTTTCTGCAGTCAAAAATCTGCATAAATACTTGGTAATTTTCAATATCAACTCTGCTCAGAGACCTTTAAATTTCCTTTTTATTACCAGGTGTTACAAAATATGACCGTGTTAATATTCTTAAACTATTTACCTCTTTTGGTTTTAACTCTTTAGACTTTTGGGAAATTATTTTGTTATATTACATAAGGAGGTTATCTAAATTTCTTTCACATAGTAACTGTTCTCCATTCCATTTATTAGTACATTCCTTTTTCTTTGTTTTCAGACACTTCTTTTAAAAAATTACATGTCAAGTTATTATATAGTAAAGGTATGCTTATTAAATAGTTTCCACATGAGGCCTTCCCTGAGAGCTCAGTTGGTTAGGAATCCACCTGCAATGCAGGAGACCCTGGTTTGAATTCCTGGGTTGGGAAAATTCACTGGAGAAAGGATAGGCTACCCACTCCAGTATTCTTGCACTTTGCTGGTGGCTCAGCTGGTAAAGAATCCACCTGCAATGCAGGAGACCTGGGTTTGATCCCTGGGTTGGGAAGATCCCCTGGAGAAGGGAACAGCTACCCACTCCAGTATCCTGGCCTAGAGAATTGAACTGCATAGTTCATGTGGTTACAAAGAGCCAGACACGACAAAAGGAGAAAAAAGGAAGCTAAAAAGGAAAATGAACTTTGAACATGGTGCTAAGTAATTTTACATTACATATAATTTATTCTGAAATTAACTATCTTTTTATAAATTATGAAAATGAAGTTCATAAAAATTAATAGCCAGGACTTTAGGCAGAGACATGTAGGGAGACATGACCAACAATGATTATAAAAAACTAAACCAAAATGGTGGAAAATAGTATATAATGTAATCACGTATGTACTTTTCAACTTTTAAAATGCACATTGAAATTTTACGGAAGTAAGGATTAAATACCAGCTTCAAGTGCCTCCCAGGTGGCGCTAGTAGTAAAGAACCACCTGCCAATTCAGGAAACAAGAGATGTAGGTTCGATCCCTGGGTTAGGACGGTCCCCTGGAGGAGAGCATGGCAACCCACTCCAGTATTCTTGCCTAGAGAATTCCATGTATAGAGAGGATCCTGGTGGGCTATGGACTATAGGGTCACAAAGATTCAGACATGACTGAGTCAACCTAGCGCACACACATGAGCCTCTATTACCTCAGGTATGTAACATAGTGGCGAGTTGAGTCCATCATTCAGTTCAGTTCAGTTGCTCAGTTGTGTCCGACTCTTTGCGACCCCATGAACCACAGCACACCAGGCCTCCCTGTCCATCACCAACACCAGGAGTTTACCCAAACTCATGTCCATTGAGTCGGTGAAGCCATTCATCCATCTCATCCTCTGTTGTCACCTACTCCTCCTGCCCTCAATCTTTCCCAGCATCAGGGTCTTTTCAAATGAGGCAGTGCTTCGCATCAGGTGGCCAAAGTACTGGAGTTTCAGCTTCAACATCAGTCCTTCCAATGAATACCCAGAACTGATCTCCTTTAGGGTAGACTGGTTGGATCTCCTTGCAGTCCAAGGGACTCTCAAGAGTCTTCTCCAATACCACAGTTCAAAAGCATCAATTCTTCAGTGCTCAGCTTTCTTCACAGTCCAACTCTCACATCCTTATGTGACTACTGGAAAAAACATAGCCTTGATGAGACAGACCTTTGTTGGTAAAGTAATGTCCCTAGGTTGCTCATAACTTTCCTTCCAAGGAGTAAGTGTCTTTTAACTTCATGGCTGCAGTCACCATCTGCAGTGATTTTGGAGCCCAGAAAAATAAAGTCTGACACTGTTTCCACAGTTTCCCCATCTTTTTGCCATGAAGTGATAGGACTGGAGGCCATGATCTTAGTTTTCTGAATGTTGAGCTTTAAGCAAACTTTTTCACTTTCATCAAGAGGCTCTTTAGTTCTTCTTCACTTTCTGCCCATAAGGGTGGTGTCATCTGCATACCTGAGGTTATTGATATTTTTCCCAGCAATCTTGATTCCAGCTTGTGCTTCCTCCAGCCCAGCGTTTCTCATGATGTACTTTGCATATAAGTTAAATAAGCTGGGTGACGATATACAACCTTGACGTACTTCTTTTCCTATTTGGAACCAGTCTGTTGTTCCATGCCCAGTTCTAACTGTTGCTTCCTGACTGCATATAGGTTTCTCAAGAGGCAGGTCAGGTGGTCTGGTATGCCCATCTCTTTCAGAATTTTCCACAGTTTATTGTGATCCACGCAGGCAAAGGTTTGGCATAGTCAATAAAGCAGAAATAGATGCTTTTCTGGAACTCTCTTACTTTTTCAATGATCCAGCAGATGTTGGCAATTTGATCTGATTCCTCTGCCTTTTCTAAAACCAGCTTGACCATCATTCAGTTCAGTTCAGTTCAGTCACTTAGTTGTGTCCGACTCTTTGTGACCTCATGAATCACAGCACGCCAAGCCTCCCTGTCCATCACCAACTCCCGAGAGTTCACTCAAACTCATGTCCATCGAGTCAGTGATGACATCCAACCATTTCATTCTCTGTTGTCCCCTTCTCCTCCTGCCCCCAATCCCTCCCAGCATCAGAGTCTTTTCCAATGAGTCAACTCTTTGCATGAGGTGGCCAAAGTACTGGAGTTTCAGCTTTAGCATCAGTCCTTCCAGTGAACACCCAGGGCTGATCTCCTTTAGAATGGACTGGTTGGATCTCCTTGCATTAACATCATATTAAACTGTTGTAAGTTAGTACTTACTCATCCTGCTCCAAGTGTTGTTCTTAGTTATATCTTTTAGAAAGACACCAGGTTCAGATATACTCATTGCAATTATACTTCATTTACCTGGAGGTAACATTCTTGGAATTAGATTGAAGAATTGTCATTTTTTATTTCTGATGTTATTTCAATCTTTCAAATAAATATAGTCATGCTGATGGCATCTATTTAAAGTAAATCATAGTGCTACTTTAGAAACTGTATGATGTTATTTGAAATAAATTTTGTTGTTGAAAAGTTATGTTTTTGAATCCTTTTGAATTAAACCTTTCCTAGTTCTCCATTGGATCCTCTCTTAATGTCAACTGTAATTTTTCCCCAAACTGCTGCAGTCCTCAAAGATCAATTCAAATAGGCCTCCTGTGAAGTGTTTCCCAAATCTGTTCAGCAGAGTCTGGCAGTTCCTCTCACAGTCTTGTATTCATTCCATTATTATTGCACTTAGCACAGTGGAGAGTGTCTATGTATCAGCACGTGGGCTTTCATCATTAGACCTTGGGTACCTTGAGCCAGTGGCTATGGCTTTTATCTCTACACCTCTCAATCTAAGCACAGTGTCTACTCAACTATAAGAGCTCAGTAAGTGTTTTATTAGATCTGTTTTTATGATTAAAGTACTGAACGTTTATTGGGAAAGAAAAAATAACTTTAGCAAGTAATGATAAGAAAAGATAAAAATGATAAACATGATCAAAATAAATATATAACTATCACCAATATTTCAATATGCTTTATTCTTTCATATATATCAGATCATCACTTTATATACTCTGGTTAATATCTTTTTTGATCGTATTATTGAAAACTATAATAATAGTATTATTGAAAATGTGAACTATAAAACTATTCACTATGAAAATATTTGTATAAACTGTGAAAATATTTCACCTAAATAATTATTGAACAAAATTATTTTTATTTACACAATGGACATCCCAAATAAATACAAAAAGAGAAATAGTTGTATAATAAATCCCTATGCACCTACCATCTAATTCAATAATTACCAATATTTGCTGAATGTTTTATGATTTATCTCCATCCATTTTCTCCACTTCCCACATTGGGTTATTTTAAAGAAGATTCCAAGCATCACATTGTTTCATAAGTAAATAATTCAGTATGTATGCATGTCTAAAAGATGAACATTTAGAAAAAAAAAGGCCCAAAGCCATATCACCCAAAATTATTTTAAATATTTCTTAATACAGAAATCCTGGATTATCTCATCAATGGTTATTTATAGTTATTTTGTTGAATCAGTGTCCAAAGTCTTCATACTGAGTTTCCTGATTTTCCTTACATTTCCTATAATCATCTCACTTTTTTTTCTCCTTGTCATTACTTTATAATAGCATTTCAAATCCTGCATCATATTCCATGATGATATAACACAATTTATTCAAACAGTTCTCTATTATTGAGCATTTAGCTTATTTCTAATTTTTTATTAATTAAACAAAGTTCCAATGAATATGCATATAGACAAATCTTTGAGCACACCTAGAATTATCCTATTAGGATTAATTCTTAGAAGTGGAATGCCTCATGGGTTTTTTTTTTAAAGCTTTTGATACAAGCTTGTCAAATTACTCCTCAAAATGATTGAGTTAATTTACACTCATACCAGTCATAGGAGCTACCTATGCCCCCACACCCTCATCAATGCTGCGTAATATATTTATTTTAAATATCTGCCAAATTGATAGACCAGAAAGATATCTTGCTGTTTTAATTTGCATTTTTGGATTAATAGTAAGAAAGAGAGCCCTGAATCTTTGAATCCTTGTTCTGTGTTTACTGTAGCCACAAAACTACTTCTTGGTAAGACCACAAAGGAGAAGTATGTTTTAAAAGAAAGACCCTTTAAAAACAGATTCTGATTATTAGACTTAAGCAGACATTCTGGCCCTGGTGAATCTATAACTGCCAATATTAATTTTTCCTTAGTCTTTACATAAGTTTCAGTTCAGTTCAGTCGTTCAGCCGTGTCTGACTCTTTGCAACCCCATGAATTGCAGCACGCCAGGCCTCCCTGTCCATCACTAACTGCCGGAGTCCACCCAAACCCACGTCCATCGAGTCGGTGATGCCATCCAACAATCTCATCCTCTGTCGTCCCCTTCTCCTGCCCTCAATCTTTCCCAGGATCAGGGTCTTTTCAAATAAAGCAGCTCTTTACATTAGGTGGCCAAACTATTGGAGTTTCAGCTTCAACATCAGTCCTTCCAATGAACACCCAGGACTGATCTCCTTTAGGATGGACTGATTGGATCTCCTTGTAGTCCAAGGGACTCTCAAGAGTCTTCTCCAACACCACAGTTCAAAAGCATCAATTCTTCAGCTCTCAGCTTTCTTCAAAGACCAACTCTTACATCCATACATGACCACTGGAAAAACCATAGCCTTGACTAGACGGACCTTTGTTGGCAAAGTAATGTCTCTGTTCTTTAATATGCTATCAAGGTTGGTCATAACTTTCCTTGCGAGGAGTAAGCGTCTTTCAATCTCATGGCTACAATCACCATCTGCAGTGATTTTGGAGCCCCCCAAAATAAAGTCTGACACTGTTTCCACTGTTTCCCCATCTATTTACAATGAAGTGATGAGACCAGATGCCATGATCTTAGTTTTCTGAATGTTGAGCTTTAAGCCAACTTTTTCACTCTCCTCTTTCACTTTCATCAAGAGGCTTTTGAGTTCCTCTTCACTTTCTGCCATAAGGGTGGTGTCATCTGCATATCTGAGGTTATTGATATTTCTCCCGGCAATGTTGATCCCAGCTTGTGCTTCTTCCAGCCCAGCCTTTCTCATGATGTACTTTGCATATAAGTTAAATATGCAGGGTGACAATATACAGCCCTGACGTACTCCTTTTCCTATTTGGAACCAGTCTGTTGTTCCATGAACAGTTCTAACTGTTGCTTCCTGACCTGCAAATAGGTTTCTCAAGAGGCAGGTCAGGTGGTCAGGTATTCCCATCTCTTTTAGAATTTTCCAGTTTATTGTGATCCACATGGCCAAAGGTTTGGCATAGTCAATAAAGCAGATAGATGTTTTTCTGGAACTCTCTTGCTTTTTTGATGATCCAGAGGATGTTGGCAATCTGATCTCTGGTTCCTCTGCTTTTTCTAAAACCAGCTTGAACATCTGGAAGTTCATAGTTCATGTATTGCTGAAGCCTGTTGGAGAATTTTGAGCATTACCTTACTAGCGTGTGAGATGAGTGCAACTGTGTGGTAGTTTCAGCATTCTTTGGCATTGTCTTTCTTTGGGATTGGAATGAAAACTGACCTTAAGAGCTTTTTAAAAAATGTAGTGGTTCCCTTATTTACTCTCACTAGAATGGTGATGCTTCTCATCTGGGATGTAGCCCCAAATTCACTTTACCGCATCAGGTACTCAGTTCCAAAAGGGCATGGGCCCTAAAGATCCTTTAATCTTTGGCCAAGTTGCCACCTTGGCATATTCCTGGGCAGCACCTATACCCCTTCTTCCCTGGAATAGAATTCCTGTGAAGTTGGGGTGAGGGTGATATACATGAGGTAGGAAAGAAACGATTTCCCCTTAGAACACTGATGTGCAGCCAATGCCAAGCTAAACTTTTTTTTTTTTTTTTCTGTATGACTTTTGGCCATTAGAATATGTCTTTTGTGAATCACCTGTTCACGTTCTTGCCAATCAATAAATGAGGAACACATGAAAGAATGAATGATCACATTTTAGGTATAACCCTTCAAGTAGTTACAAGTCAGCCAAATTGCACCATCTTGTAGTCCATATTTCATTTTCTTGTCAACTTTTATTGGAGGAACTATCCAGGCTGGTAGCCATCTATTTTAAAGCAGGCTTTTATATATAACTTCTTTCTCAGAATTCTTCAAAGTAAGTTAAATAGTCAGGGTCTTATCTCTATGTAGCCTTTAAATGAGGACAGTCAAGATCTCACCTGTCTAAAAAGCAATAGATCAAAGATCACAGAATTATTGATCATGGGTTTCCTTCCTTCAGTGTGGTGCAAAGAAAAGGGTCTCTCATTTCTAAAGAATAACCTAACCATGTGCCCTGCATTTTTATTCAATTCCTTTCTTTCATCCAGGCCTTCTTCCACTCATCTTCTCCTCTCTGTTAGATCATCCATCCCACTCAGAGAACTGTGGTAACAAAACTCTTTGACCCATCTTTTCACAACTGACTTGAATATGAAATCAGTTTTTGATCCTTACAGTGTTTAACTTATCCAAGGGAGTAGCACTCTACAGAAAATGTAGGCTTGAAAATTACAATGGGCTGGCAATTAATGTCTTTACAAACTCAAACTGAGCACTATCAACCTATTTATGTAGATAAATAAATAGATAATGCAGATAGATATATAGATAGATAGGAAATACTATTCTATAGATCATAGAAAATCCTAAGTGGAGCTCCATGGAACCTAGAAATCTTATATTATTGATAAATATGCTCAGATTTTTTTTTGCAGTCAAATACATTTGAGAAATACCTCTTGTATTTGTTCCACTTAAGATTCATAAGACATATGAATATTAGCATATTAAATGCTTGGAGAAATCTTGCATTAAGAAACCTTACTTATCTCATTTAACTGAAGGTCCTAAAATTTATTTGACTACAGAATAGGGGGGTTTGGTTTGGTTTTTTAATGGAGTGCTCATCAATATTTTCTGCAGAATTATTTGGAAAGCACTGGGATAGAACGTAAGTGAAAGTAGCTGGAATTGCATTTCAGAAAATGTTCTAGATGCAGCGTAGCTTTTAGGTCATTCCCTGTTGCTCTCTACTGCTCTCTCCCAATCTCTCCATCTCCATTCCCAATCCAGGTACACTGGTTTTATTCATATCAGAAGTATTATGCCTCCTTGAACACAAAGTGCTTTATAATATTCCCAAGCCTATTCATTTGCTGTTCACTATCTTTAAAACTGATCAGTAGAGAAATAACTCCAGAGAGAATGAAGAGACAGAGCGAAAGCAAAAACAACACCCAGTTGTGGATGTGACTGGTGATGGAAGCAAGGTCCGATGCTGTGAAGAGCAATATTGCATAGGAACCTGGAATGTTAGGTCCACGAATCAAGGCAAATTGAAAATGGTCAAATAGGAGATGGCAAGAGTGAATGTCGACATTCTAGGAATCAGTGAACTAAAATGGACTGGAATGGGTGAATTTAACTCAGATGACCATTATATCTGCTACTCTGGGCAAGAATCCCTTAGAAGAAATGGAGCTACCATCATAGTCAACAAAAGAGTCTGAAATGCAGTACTTGGATGCAGTCTCAAAAGTGACAGAATGATCTCTGTTCGTTTCCAAGGCAAACCATTCAATATCATGGTAATCTAAGTCTATGCACCAACCAGTAATGCTGAAGAAGCTGAAGTTGAATGATTCTTTGAAGACCTACAAGACGTTCTAGAATTAACACCCAAAAAGATGTGCTTTTCATTATAGGGGACTGGAATGCAAAAATAGAAAGTCAAGAAACACCCGGAGTAACAGGCAAATTTGGCCTTGGAGTACAGAATGAACCAAGGCAAAGGCTAATAGAGTTTTGTCAAGAGAATGTACTGGTCATAGCAAACACCATCTTCCAAAAACACCAGAGAAGACTGTACATGTGGACATCACCAGATAGTCAACACCAAAATCAGATTATCTTCTTTGCAGCCAAAGATGGAGAAGCTCTATACAGTCAGCAAAAACTAGACTGGTAGCTGACTGTGGCTCAGATCATGAACTCCTTATTGCCAAATTCAGACTGAAATTGAAGAAAGTGGAGAAAACCACTAGACCATTCAGGTATGACCTAAATCAAATCCCTTATGACTATACAGTGGAATTGAGAAATAGATTTGAGACTAGATCTGATAGACAGAGTGCCTGATGAACTATGGATGGAGGTTTGTGACATTGTACAGGAGGTAGGAATCAAGACCATCCCCAAGAAAAAGAAATGCAAAAAAGCAAAATGGCTGTCTAAGGAGGCCTTACAAATAGCTGTGAAAACAAGGTAAGAAAAAGCCAAGGAGAAAAGGAAAGACATACCCATTTGAATGCAGAGTTCCAAAGAACAGCAAGGAGAGATAAGACAGCTTTCTTCAGCAATCAGTGCAAAGAAATAGAGGAAAACAACAGAATGGGAAAAACTAGAGATCTCTTCAAGAAAATTAGAGGTACCAAGGGGATATTTTATGCAAAGATGGGCTCCATAAAGGACAGAAATGGTATGGACCTAACAGAAGCAGAAGATATTAAGAAGAGGTGGCAAGAATACACAGAAGAACTATACAAAAAAGATCTTCACCACCCGGATAATCACAATGGTGTGATCACTCACCTAGAGCCAGACATCTTGGAATGTGAAGTCAAGTGGGCCTTAGAAAGTATCACTACGAACAAAGCTACTGGAGGTGATGGAATTCCAGTTGAGCTATTTCAAATCCTGAAAGATGATGCTATGAAAGTGCTGCACGCAATATGCCAACAAATTTGGAAAACTCAGCGGTGGCCACAGGACTGGAAAAGCTCAGTTTTCATTCCAATCCCAAAGAAAGGCAATTGCAAAGGATGTTCAAACTACCACACAATTGCACTCATCTCACACACTAGTAAAGTAATGCTCAAAATTCTCTAAGCTAGGCTTCAATAATATGTGAACCGTGAACTTCCAGATGTTCAAGCTGGTTTTAGAAAGGCAGAGGAACAAGAGATCAAATTGCCAACATCTGCTGGATCATTGAAAAAGCAAGAAAGTTCCAGAAAAACATCTATCTGCTTTATTGAGTATGCCAAAGCCTTTGCCTGTGTGGATCACAATAAACTGGAAAATTCTGAAAGAGATGGATGGGACATGGAACAATAGACTGGTTCCAAATAGTAAAAGGAGTACATCAAGGCTGCATATTGTCACCCTGCTTGTTTAACTTATATGCAGAGTACATCATGAGAAATGCTGGGCTGGAGGAAGCACAAGCTGGAATCAAGATTGCCAGGAGAAATCTCAATAACCTCAGATATGCAGATGACACCACCCTTATGGCAGAAAGTGAAGAACTAAAGAGCCTTTTGATAAAAGTGAAAGAGGAGAGTGAAAAAGTTGGCTTAAAGCTCATAATTCAGAAAACTAAGATCATGGCATCCAGTCCCATCACTTCATGGCAAAGAGGTGGGGCAACAGTGGAAACAGTGGCGGGCTTTATTTTTCTAGGCTCCCAATCACTGAAGATGGTGACTGCAGCCATGAAATAAAAAGATGTTTACTCCTTGGAAGGAAAGTTATGACCAACCTAGACAGCATATTAAAAAGCAGGGACACTACTTTACCAACGAAAGTCCGTCTTGTACGGCTATGGTTTTTCAGTGGTCATGTATGGATGTGAGATTTGGAGTGTAATAAAGCTGATCATGGAAGAATTGATGCTTTTGAACTGTGGTGTTGGAGAAGACTCTTGAGACTCCCTTGGACTGTAAGGAGAGCCAGCGTAAAGGAAATCAGTCCTGGGTGTTCATTGGAAGGACTTATGTTGAAGGTGAAACTCCGATACTTTTGCCACCTGATGCAAAGAGCTGACTCAGTTGAAAAGACCCTGATGCTGGGAAAGATTGAAGTCGAGAGGTGAATGTGACGACAGAGGATGAGATGGCTGGATGGCACCACCGACTCAATGGACATGAGTTTGAGTAAACTCCGAGAGTTGGTGATGAACAGGGAAGCCTGGTGTGCTGCAGTACATGGGGTCACAAAGAGTCAGACACGACCTAGCGACAGAACTGAACTGATCTTTAAAACATTCTTCCTCACCATCACCTGCAAATTCCCACTATACTTCACACATAGAAATCAGTAAATCAGCAAGATCTGCCAAGATACTATGTAAATCTTGTTTATCCCAGAATTTTATTTGTTCCTTTATAACATTCTATCCACACTACATTATCTATAAATCTGTTTCCCTCCTTAGACTGTTTTCTCATAGAGGTCAATGACCAGATCTTATCCATTATTTTATATCTACTGAACAACACAGTGTCTGGCATAGAGAAGGCATTCTACTTCTCTAAGTTAATTTATTTGCTTATCTGACAAACTTACTTTAAGTTGTAAGGAATGTAAATAATGCACTCTGTTCTGACTGTTCCTCTCCTTGAAATGTTTTAAGGCTGTGTCGTGTTGTCTTTACAGAAAATAAACATGAATGGTTTTATTATTCCCTACTGAAATGATAAACTGTCTGTTTTCCCAAATGCCTTGGTCATTCTGTTAATTTGGAACCATGAACTCTCAGAATTAGATGGCCATTCAAGTCATCTAGTTCTGCCACTTTTGTTTCTTTATTTACTGTGGAGATTTTTTTTTTTTTTTTTTGCGTGGGTGGTTTCTTTTTTGGCTTTTAAATAAAACATTTTAAAATGCAAGTTTATTGTGCATTGTTTTGCATTCTATAAAACATATGTCAGCTTTTTTATCTTAATAAGTGGGTCATCAGCTTGGCTTTAAATGTTATTTCTCATATTAGAAGTGTGCCCTTTCTTCTCTTTCCATTGTAAGGGCTACATATATTACTTTTGATAGGACAGAACTAATTTAAACCTTTTAGAAATTTCAGCAGAGTAACAGATGAGGACATGCCCCTGATTTTTCCACCCACGGGCTTGGGACCTTGGTTTACCACTAAAGTTCATGGATTGGCATCTTATGAAGAAAATCAAGAAATCTTCTGTGAACACCTTAAAAAGTTCACAGCAAGGTCAGATTAACCTGAATTTGGTCATGATGAGGCATCCGTAAGGTGAAACAAAGGTCAAATGCATTGAGGTCTGAGCGGGCCCAGCTCTTCCCATTAGCTAAAATCCACAGAAGTCACAAATGCCTTGGGACCTGGGTCCTGCAGGTCAAAGAGAGCACCAGACCATGCCCTAGAATTCTAAAAAACAATTAAGGATTTTCTGGTTTAATTTCCCCAGATAATTAGCTCTAGAGGATGCCTTTGAATTTTCTTTTTCCAGTATGCAAATTTTTAGCTTGCTAAATCGGTGGTGATCATACTAATAACCACTTTGCACAAACAGAAGAGCTACCCTTCTATAAGCATTTGTAGTCTCGGTCTGGCCACTACTTTGCATAACTCTTTTCCGTATTTAGCCATTATTCCAATTTTAGTGTCACTGCCCAACTTTCTACATGCACACCATCTATTATCACTGAAGCAGAAAGGGTGAGCTGAAGAATTGCAAAAATATCAGTGTGTAGGTTTTTTTTTTAGCATCTAAAAAATCTTACCTTACAAAATGGAAGAGAAATAAACAGAGTAACTGGAAGATGATATGGCGTTAAATGAGAGATTTTGGGAAGAAAGTGAGTGTGTGCATGCATATTTGTGCTTTAAGATCAGAGATAAAAGAGCTAGTAAGATAGACAAGAATGGTGTAAAAAGAAAATAAAGGAGGCTTTGGGGAACAGCATTTGACCATGCTGGTACATATCCTTACTGCAGGTAATGTGTCATAGGATTCTGTTTTAATTCAGAGAAATAGAACTTGATGAAATGGACTTTTTAAAAAGCCATTTCTATCTTCAGATAACATAATTCAGCCCTTAGGCATGATTAATGCTCCAGTGGACCTGACCCAAAGTGAAATCATTACAGCCTATGCAGTTTTATGCCTTCAAATGATTCATTCCTACAGGAAAGTGAGGGATAAAGAGAACGGTATAAATACAGTGATCAACCCCAAAGAGAAATTGGAAAGTTTAAAACTCATCTTTGGCTCCCAGGTGGAGGCCATCCATAGATTCCAGCACTGAGGTCAATGAATCTGAGGTTAGTTCACACAGAACAACGCTTCTCTCTAATCCCATGAATCTAGCCCCTACCTACATCCAAGGATGCCCTGGAAAAGCACTTCAGCATTAGTAACAACCTGCAAAGGCACAATAGCTATGCTAAAATTTTATGTTAAAATCTTCAAAGATCTCTCACCTTACTCTTGTGAATTGCCCTGAAGAGCTGGGCAGTGTGGGGCACATATTTTCTCAGAGCAGATTTTGTTGACATAAGATTTTCTTGCTTTTGATTCTTGTTTTCTTCTTGGCCCCTCAAACCATACTTTGTTTCCCTCTTTTGTGTACCCTTGGATTTTCTCTTCAAACTCCAAACAGTCAATATACTAGAAAAGCCTCCAAATCATGTTCAAAGGTCTACAAAACTAGCCTCACCCCATCCAACCCTAACAACTGTATTTATTATGTTCCCCTTTATAAACCAACCCCCACTTCATCATTACAGGGACTTAAGACTGCTGCTGGGAGCAAAGTAATGTTCTGAAATCTCCTTAGAATATGGCTGATTTTTAAGGAAATTGGCTTCATCACTAGATAGAAGTTCTCAGAGAATTGAACTATTTTTTTTTTTTTTTTTACTATAAATGTTGTAAAAGGGATTCCTATCCTCAGTGAGAGGTTGGACCAGACCCCTAAGGTCCCTTCAATCGCTGAAATTGGAAGTTATGAGTAACCCGTGGACAACTCAGCTCTCCCAGTGTAATACATGTTTTTAAAGAGAAGGCTGAGGTGATGAATACTGAGTAAGATGCCAGGGGCCCATTCCCAGCTCAGAAACTGTTGGAGGCAAGACAGATCATGTTTCTACTGCTATTTCCACACCTGACTTAACACAAGCCCCAGGAAGGCAATAATATATCATCTTTTTTCTCAGTCAGGGTCAGATCAAGTCTATAAAGTTCAACAAAAAGCCAGTGTGATCCTCATTTTTCTCTCCTCAATGCACTGCCCAAGTCTCTGGGATTTTGACTCAATTACAACGTAATTTAGGGTCGGGAGAAGAAGAGAACAGGACTGCAGTTGATTCTGAAATTGCAATAGAGTTGTTTTCTGAAACATTAGCAATTGGGGACAGTTAGGTCACTTTGGCTTTAACGTCTCTACCTCCGGCTTTTACTTGTTAGTTGCATTTGCTCTGTTGTGGTAGCAACAGTGGTGGCAGCTGTGGGTGAATCACAGCTGCCAACCATCCAACTGGAGGTACTGAGGACTGAGGCTGCGATAATAAAGTCATTGCTTAACAGCTGTGGGCACAGCAGATGTTCTTAAGATGGACTAGAAGGAAGGAGAAATATGATAGAGAAGTTACTAAAAAATGAATAAGCCTTTACATAATAGAGCTAATAAGATTTCCTCCTTCAGAAAACATGTAATTTGCTCTCCTTTTTCTAGCCAAGCTACTTTAGATGTCATATCCACTATTATCCAAGGCCATTTCTTTTAACAAATGAGATGGGAAATGACATATCTTACAGTCTGGCTCAAGATCAGTCGACCCAGCATTACAAACAATTTCTTATGTTTTCTGAGCATAATTATTTCCTGTGGAGCTACAATAAGGAGCAGCTTTCAAAACAAGCTCAGTCTGAGCACAGACCTGGAGAGAGTGTACTCTGGGGTGGATGTTCCTAGTGTTCTCCAAAGTGACTTAAAAATAATCTCACATGGGCCAGGATTTCTATACCTATCATAGAATGCATTTTAGTTACATGGTTTAGAATTTGGAGACTTTGTCAAGGGACTAGAAGACCCAACAGATATTGACCCCCATGCTATGTTATTCTCAGTAAAATTCTCCATAAAAAGGAACTAATAAGGATATAGAATGTTTAAGGTTGTCTAGTAATGTTAGTCATTCGGTCGTGTCTGACTCTTTGTGACCCTATGGACTGTAGGCCACCAGGCTCCACTGTCCATGGAACTCTCCAGGAAAGAATACTGGAGTGGGTAGCCAGCCATTCCCTTCTCCAAGTGATCTTCCCGACCAGGGAAGAATGCAGGTATCCTGCACTGCAGGCAGATTCTTTACCACATGAGCCACCAGGGAAGCCCTGTCAGGGTGCTTCCAGAAAGTGATCAGAGAAGCCAAAGAAGCGGGGGTGTAGTCAGGTGGTAAGTACAGTACTAGTAAATTGAATAAGCGTGTGAAGATTTGTAAAGTTTCATATAGGATTTGTCTGAAGAGCACTGGTGGAAAGCCCAAGAAAGTCAAATGGTATCAAATATCTGACCAATATCAGTGTTTATAAACATCCTCGTGTTAGTAAATATTACTCTACTGGGTGAGCTTACAGGAAACAAAGACAACCTGCTTCTTTGGTAAACAGATCCCAGCTTCAGTGTACAGTAGGCTAGCGTGTTGGATGCTGGCTTCCTCTTTGATGGCTACTTCTAGGATGACCTCCTTATGGTCTACATTGCTGCCTTATTCTTTCTCCCATCTCCAATGTAATCAGCCTGCTTCACTCACATACCCATGCCCCAAGAAACAGGGCAAGTGGAAGTGCATAGGGAACCATCTCTGGAAGGGAACATTGGCAAGAGGCAGTAAACTGGCATAGGGACAGGAAAAGACAGGTTTTTAATGAAAAACATGCATACCTTACAGAAATATTTATTTCTAATATGGATTGAGAGTCTTAAAACAGAGGAATTTTCAGAACTACAGATAGCAATTAGGTTGCTTGTAATTTGGCTAACATTCTCAAACACAATGGATATGGTATGTTGGATTCACAGCATGATAAATAGTTTTGTTCACTCCTTCCAGTGACCCACTAACTCTATATCTTTGTAGCATATATACCTTCCTGAGATACAAGATGTTACCACTAACAGCTTAAAAATATCACAGCACAACTTAGGAGAAAAAAAAATGATCACTTATTTACTTGAAATCAGTTGAAGGATTTTTCTCTTTGTCATCTTTTTTCCAAACCAAGAGACAGCATTAAGCTTTCTTTCCACTCTTGGATTTAGAGACATTTATAATTAAATTCAGACTCACTTTCAGGAAACACAAACTTGAATTCAAAGGTATTACCCTGATTCTAATTCTATTAAATGTGACCTTGTGAACATCTACAAACTCCTGCAAATTACTATACCTAAAAGCTTCCAAATCTACTATGCTTTTTCAGAGATAAAGGACACTCCCACATACTATAATCCTGGAAAAACACTTAAGAGTGAAAGGGTATCACCCAAAGCTAGTCTGGTCATGGTTGGATTGCCACCCAAAATTAGTATTCATGAGGGTCCCTCTGACAAATGGAGTTATTATCCACAGATGCTGTAAACATAAATCAGGAGGATATCATCAATAATGTTGTATTCTCTTTGTCCTCATCGTGTTTACAGATCTCGCTTTGAACAGCACATAAATACTTAGAGCATATTGTGGGAAACATGCCACTCATCTTATTAGCTTCCTCTGGCTCCAAGCTCTGACGCTGCTCATCCACTGACAGTGTTTGCCAACAACAAAAGAAGCCTATTGATCACAATGCTTCTCCCTTTGGCAGCCTTTCTGCCCACGATTACCTTGCATCACTTGCCTTAAGTCAAATGTCACAGAACAACTTACAAGGGATGTGTCTATCTAGTAGAGCAAAATGTATTACCATGAGTTTAATTGGAGGAAAATCCTTTGGTATTATGAATTGTTTACAACTTAAAATTTTATTTTTTGGCATTAATGAACAGTCAAAATCAGAGCGTACGTTGTAAGCTCCAAATCCATAAAATTGTTACTCATTAGCAATTTATTTTCTGAATAGTTTGCAGAGTCGCAAGTATCTTGGAAGCTGACCCATCAATCATTCTCAGAGTCACTCTATGTATGAACAGTTTTCTCTGCTGGCATTTTCTTTCTATAACAGAGGATCCCTATTGAAATTTCCTGGTAATTTTTCATCTGTAGCATAGTCTTCATTTGTCTTTTTTACTTTGATTCTAGATAGAGGCTGTGAAAGGATAGAGTCTCTTCTATTTAAATGGAAAAGAACACAGATTGAAAATTTAGGAATACAACAGGGATATACATCCTCTGTGTGAAAAATAGAAAGGCTTTTGTGGGGTTATTTTCCACGGGGGAAAAAATAATAGCTGTGTCAGGATGCCATAGAGAACAGGTGCTCACATGTAAAGACAGTCATTTCATAACTGATCTTCTCAACACTTCATAGTCTACACTCTGTTACCTGTAATTTGTAAGGTGTGTATTAGACCCTCTGGAGGGACCAGCTGTCTACCTTGATCTAATAAGGAGCAATGTTACCTCACTGAAGCATATCCCGTGTTTGGGCTGTTAGTGTGCACCTTCAGGACAGTGTCTATTGACATGTCTCATGAAATATGTGGGTATTCAACCCTCTTTACTCAATTGCCTGATGTTTGTTTGTGCCCTTGGGTAAATACTGAATCATCAACTGCTCTATCTTGTCTACTTTTGCTTGCTTGGCTCTACTACGTAGGTTAAGATTCCATGCAAGTTTCTACTATTTGAATTCCCTGCCTGACTTTTCTACCTTTCCTTCTAGTCCCTGACCTCTACAATTCACCACTTTTTTTTTTTTTTTTTTTTTTACTTTTTCAAAATGTAGTAAGGGACATTGGTTGATAACATTATATGTTTCATGTGTACAACATGAGGTACCAACTTCCGTATACATTACAGTGTGCTCACCGCCAAAGTTTAGTTTCCATGCATCACCGCACAGTTGACACTCTTTACCCGTTCACCCGTCCGCCCACCAGTGCCACTTGTCTCCTGGTAACCATTAGGCTACTCTCTGTATTGTTTTTCTTGGATTAGGCTCATTAACTTATCTTGTTTGTTTCGCTTTTTTTATATTCCACATTTGAGTGAAATCACACAGTATTTGTCTTTTTCTAGGTGATTAATTTCACTTAGCATAATACCCTCAAGGTCTATTCATGTTGTAGTAAATGGCAAAGTTTTGTTTTTTATGGCTGAGTAGTATTCCTTGTGTGTGTGTGTGTGTGTGTGTGTGTGTACCCGTCACATCTTTATTCATTCACTTTCTATTTTAAATAACACCCAGATGACGAACATAGGGGTACATATATCTTTTGAATTATAGAGTATTTTCATATTCTTTGGATAAATACCTGAAGTGGGATAGCTGAATGGTAGGTATAGCGTTAATTTTGTGAGGGGTCCCCATACTGTTTTTGATAGTGGCTGTACCAGTTTACACTCCCAGTGTACATGGGTTCTCTTTTCTCCACATTCTCACCAAAACTTATTTCTTGTCCTTTGTGATAATAGACATTCTAATAAGCATTCAGTGATAGCTCATTGTGGTTTTGACTAGCATTTCCATCCTAATTAGTGGTTTAATCTCTTTTCACATGCCAGTTGGCCATCTGTATATCTTCTTTGGAAAAATGTCTGTTCATCTCCTTTGCCCATGTTTCAATCAGGTTGTTTTGGTTTTGGTTGGTGTTGAGGTATATGAGTTATTCATATATTTTGAATATCAACCCCTTATCAGAGATATGTTTTTCAAACATATTCTCTTATTTGGTAGCTTACCTTTTCATTTTGCTGATGGCTTCCTTTGCTGTGCAATAAGCTTTTTAGTTTGATGTAGTTTCATTTATTTTTGCTTTTGTTTCTCTTACCTGAGGAGACATATGCAGAAAGATATGCTAAGACTGATGTCAAAGAGTCTATGTTTTCTTCTGGGAGTTTTATGGTTTCAGGTCTTATATTCAAGTCTATAATTTATATCAAGTTGATTTTTATATATGGTACAAGATAGTGGTCTAGTTTCATTCTTCTGCATATGGCTATCCATTTTTACCAAAGCAACCTTTTCTTAATCTGATCTATAGGATCTAAGAAACTATATGCTTAGCCAACTGATGGAATCCATTGAAAAACTTTGGTTCACAACCATCCACCCACATCTATATAATGGTGTCCCTGGAGAAAAAAAATGTGCTTAATAGCATTAAAGCAAGAGACTTTCAAGTATGGGCTTTGGCTGAGAACAGGAACTGAAGAACTGAAAACTGTATTTCTAGGTGTCATGTTTAACTAAAAAAGCTAAGTCTCCCCAAAGTCATAAATATGACTGAAATGGAAAGCTTATGAAAGAAATTACTGCCTAGCCTGCTGAGTACAAACTAAAGGAAACACTTCATTAAACAAGGATCTCTTGAACTCTCCTGGAAGCTGCTGAGACTCCACGTTTTAAACACAAAATAAGAGCATTGGTGTCATTCAAGAAAAGACATATTTTCTAAGTCTCTGTACCATTCATTAAGTACCTATTATGCACTTGACTATTTTCCTTCATTTTCTCATATTTGCTGCCCATGTTATTTCTTTCTTGAACATGTAAAGCAACTTCCCACTAATTTCTCATGGAACTCTCCTCTTTGAGCTCCTTCTCTTCCAAGAAGTCCTTTCTAAACTACCACATGTCATTCAGTTTGAACATCAATAATTTTTCAACTGATTTATATCTAACATGTCTGTTCTGGACTCCTGAACCACTATGCATTATTAATTTTGCCTGCCAAGGCCTTGGTCTATCTGATTCACTGATTGAATCATTCATTAATTTATTACTTAGAAAATAATTGAGAGAGAAGCATGAGTCAGACTGTACACCTGGACTCTTTTAGTCAGCAACACAACATAATCAAGGCTAGCATAATCCCTGGTATTATCATGGATTTTTTTTCCCTTTGTCTTTTGCAAATAGTAATGACTTAAGCAACCAGGGCTTTAGACCCTGAGGATGGAATAGGATCAAGACTCAAGCTCCAACTGTGAAAATAATGCATAGCTACCCTGGCCCCTGCAAAACCCAGCTTCTTCATCTACCTCTTTTCTTCTCCAAAGGACATTTGGTGAATAATTGAAACAATTGCAGAGATACATATTGAAAGCCTCTTTGTAAATCCTGGGTATTATTGTCACTATAATTAGGCCGTGTGCGATATATGGAAATCTTGATTAGAGTACTGCTTTTTTCAAAAGCTAATTAGCTTGCACAACAATATGTTTCCTGGATTTGTTTTCAGAAGGTTGTTTTATATTTTCTTTTCACTCTTGTCCCCAGAGCTAATGAACTAAAGTGTCCTCAAAAAAAAAAAAGACTCAGAACCCTGAAGTGTGAAAGACTGACTGAGATGGATGAGGGGACGTTTCCCCTGCAGTGGCTTGGGATAAGTGTAATCCCTGAGCTGGGGGAAACAGGTGACTAAGTTTGAAACAGAGAGTGTTCAGGGACACTCTCCTGTGATATGTGAGGGGCAGAGAACCACCAATCCTATGGTTTCATCTGTAGCGTGATTTTGAGAATCTTCCCTCCCCAACCAATGCTTCTCCTTTTGCTCAAATGCCATGAAGACTTATTGACATTCCATGGACTCTGTGCCTATCTAGCATTTAGTTGACCTATATCTCTATTATTTTCTATATTTTTGCCACTCAAGGCATGTGGGATCTTAGTTCCTGACCAGGGATCAAAGCCATGCCTCGTGCAATGGAAGCATGGGGTCTTAACCACTGGGATCACCAGGAAGTCCCTATTATTTGTTTGACATGTCTGTTTCCTTTACTAGAACAGGATCTCATCTAATTTTTTTGCCTGGTTGAAAGAAAGGAATTAAAAAAAAAAATTACTTGTTCCTTAAACTTTCTGAATCTCAGATCCATGAGCCTATTAACTCCCAAACACATGTCTATATACATGGGTGTTTCATAAAGTTTCAGGAGACTTATGGACTCCTTCTACTCCTCAAAACACAAACACTTGCTCCAGAAAAATCTTTGTATTATTTCTTCTCCCAAATCATTGTGAGAGTTTGGCATGAGCGAATCAATCAAAGGCAATCATGGTTCTGCATCTGAGTTTTGGTGAGATATAGAAAAATCTAGTTGTTCAAATCCCATGGGAAAGTGACCAGCACTGTCTTCAGGCTACAAATCTTCACTTCTAAAATTCACAGGAGGATACATGGGCTGTGCCAGCACATGGGGTCACTATGTGAACCCCACAGAGGTATGCATAGAAATGCTGGGAGGAAAAAGTCTAGACTCTTGCCTTGGTTGAAATCATTTCTACAGGAAATTCTTACTGGTGGCTTCAATCCATGTTTTGCTATTACCACCACCAATGCATTTGTTGTGTAATTTTCCACTGTACATGTGGATGGTTCTCAACAACATTAGGGTTGGAGGATAATATAGAAATGGCTCAGGAGCTTCTTATTAAAGGGCACTTACCCCATGTCCCTCTCTCAAGAGGAGAGAGCACACACAAGGAATATGGGCTGCTGTATTGAGAGAAGTGGCTTCCTGGGGCTAAGGAATCCTGTGCTACTTCTTCAGATGGATGAGCATTTCTAATGAAAATAATTTCATGAACTTACAGAGAAATTTATTGAGAACATCATATATGCAAGGCATTACCCTAAGCTCTTTGTCTGTTTAACAGTCACAATAATCGTATAACAGTAGATATAACTATTTCCATAGTTTGCAAATGAGGAAATGGAAACACAAAGTTCACACAGTAAGTGGCAAATCAAAACTGTCTGACTCCAGAGTATGTGTCTGGAATCTCCTTACTACTTGCCACCCTGGATGATAACCACTCTGCCCCCACCTCAGTCAGGTGAAAGCCCAACCATGACAGGACTCCAGCTGGAAAGGCAGCAGAGCATCCATCCGTCCGCAAGGAGCAGCCCTGTCTTCTGAATCCCCCAATTATCTGTCACCCTCCCTACCCCCTCTGCCACTTCCCCTAACTTTGCCCATGATTAGAAAACACACATCCTCATTAAAGTCCATCTCTCCATCCTGTTGGCACAAATTAAAACTAGCAGTGGCCCGTGCAGTGAACTCAGTGGGATCCCAGCTAATCATTTTTGTAAATTGAAAAATAGACTTCTTTCTCCATAAGCACCATCTGTACCTTCAGGACATTCTTCTTAACACTATCTTTCCTGGACTATGCATTTCCGCTGAAAATAACCAGACGCAAATGTCTCAGAGGTTCCCATTTATCTGACCTTCATGATTTTTCTAAAAGGCTTCAGGCAACCAGAAGCTTCTCTGGCCCTCACAGCAAAGTGGTGCAGTTTGTAAGAGGCATGCTACTATTTCCACGTGATAGATGAGATTACAGAGATGTGAAAAGGATATGCCCATTCACTGAGCACAACTTCTGGGAACAAACTATGTAACAGGCATTACTCTAAGTTCTTCAGATACAGTCATGGCCAAAACAGTGAAATGGAAACTCCCTGACTGCGCAGAGAATGCATTCTAGAGAAAAACAGGCCAACAGTTATGTCACACAGTATTCATCAGGCATTGTTCTAAGATTATACACAATATGTGCCTGCTTGTTTGCTAACAAATAGGCAGTTACTACCATCATCTCTGTTTGCAGTTGAAGAAACTGAGACCCAGAAAAGTTAAACACTTTTTCCAGCTTACATGGCTAATAAGAAGCAGAGCTGGCCTTCATGCCCAGCAGTCTGGTGCCAGAGTTTATGCTCTTAACTACCATTTTATCCTATGCATTGTCATCAGCTGGCTAGCAGAGAGACGTCTAAGACATATCCCGTGGCTTTCAGCACAGGACTAACTTCCTGGGAGAACAGACATGTACACTTATTAAGCTTGATAAACCCTCTCCAAAAAAGGATTTATTTTCTGTTTTTCCATATAGGTCATGGCCAAGTATATTGGGCTTCTGCACACATTCATACCTGGCTCAAATCCAGGCTCCCCCATGTGGCAGTTGCAAGGCTTGGGCAAGCCCAAACCCTCCAAAACAGCACAAATGTAGCACTGTATCATACATTTTTTTTTCTTACCAATTATGTATAAAGGCCTTAAACTGTGTCTAGCATAAAGAACAGTGGTGGTGGTTTAGTCACTAAGTCATGTCGAGCTTTTTCAACCCCATGGACTGTAGCCCACCAGGCTCCTCTGTCCATGGGATTTCCCAGGCAAGAATACCGGAGTGGGTTGCCATTTCCTTCTCGGGGGATCTTCCTGACCCAGGGATCAAGCCCACATCTCCTGCATTGCAGGCAGATTCTTACTACTGGAGCCACCCGGGAAGCCCCCTAGTAAAGAATAAGCACTCAAAATATCGACATTATTATCTAACATATTCAAGTGATGGATCTGCAGCCTTCTCCAATGACTTCCTATCTGCCTCTCCCATTTGAGAGATGCTGGAACTACAAGGAAACTGAGTCTATCCTAGACCTTTACAGGGATTCAGCCCCTAGACAATACAGCAGGAAATTCCAACAATGGTCTTAAGGGACAAAGATCACTTGAGGTCTGAAATTCCTAATCCAAGAGCTTTGCCACAGATGAAAGAATCAACTATTCCATCACCATCTCTTACTAGGTTTTCAAACCATGAGCAAAAACTGGTTAGAACTTGATTAAATTCATTGATTCAGTAAACTTTTTTTTTTTTTTTTTCTGATATATTGGGTGAAGGGCATAATTCAGACTGATGATAATGATGGTTGTGATGATGACGGCTGTGGTTTTGAGGGCATCTTCCACACACCAGGCCAACAAGTGCTCACACTCACCATCTCACTGAATACCAATAATATTCTTGCAATATAATCATCCTGATTTTAAAGATGAGGAAATAAAGCTTATCAGGGACAAGTCCTGTGTCCAAGATGACACAGTAATAGAAGCACAACCAGGCTCAAACCCCAAGACTGGCAGACCATAAAGCCTCTTTGGATTTTTCTTATTCTTTGGGAACCTGGTTCCCCAATCCTCAGGAGCTCCTCACAGAAACAGGCATGTGGCTAATTCCCTGACCCCAGAAGCCAGTGCAGGTATCATGGGTGCCTGGAGTGCATTTAGAGAGAGAGAGAACTGCCCACTTCGGGCACCTGCAGTCTTTGAGGGCTCTCCTTGCAGTCATGGTCTTGCAGCCTTCAGTGCTAAACAAAATTCACCTAGCCAGAAGTGATCTCTAGTCAGTGAGGGACAGGAATCAATGGATGTGCACCTAAGCCCCCCTGCTCCTTGGCAAGACAACACTGAATGGCATTCTATGGGATTCCTCAGAAGACTCTCTGGCAGACTGAGCCCTCAATGGTAACCTGCTCATTTAACACACATTACTTGCATGACACCCCTCCCTGTGATAGTTGCCCCTCCCCCAGCTATGTTTCCTGAGCTCATCACCTAAATAAAGTACCAGCACCCGTGTCTTGCCTTAGCATCTGATTCTGAAGGAACACTATCTAACACAGAGTGGAAGAGAATTCTAGTTAAGGACACTGCTGTATCTTCTGGAAAAATTAGTAGAGAAGTCTTTGCAAGTAGCAATATTCACTTTTTTTTCTTACGTCCTTATTAGATACTGGCTCTGGCTGATTAAACAGTCAAATGTCAATCTAGCTGCTGATGGCATTGAGCTTAGTGCTGTCAGCAGGCAGTGTAAGAAATATCAGACCTGGAGCCTGTCCGGGGAGGTTTATAGTCTGCAGGGAGACAAGGGTGGCTCTCATGCTGCAATTAGAGGATGAGATAAGACAGCCATAATCAGGTGTGAGTTTGAGAGACAGCTGCTCTGCTGGCTTTAAGACTTTAGAGACAGCAGGGAAGGGTAAAGGCACTAAATAATGCAGGTCTCTCCAGATGTGCTGCAGGTGGGTTTCCAGTGTTCTGTGGTTTACAAGATGCAAATTGCCTCTGCTCTTTGATTTCCATCAACTCCAGCCACAGCAAGTTAAGCTCAGCATATAGAAGCATGGGATTCCGGGAGAAGATTAATGAAGCTCTCAAAGGAAGAGTTGCAAGTATACCAGGGCTCAAACCTTCCTTCTGCAAGAGCTCGCTGGAGCTCTGGCAGGCAGTATGTCCTCTAAGACAGCCTTAAGGTGAAGGGTCAACCCACCATATATAGGGAACTATGTGCAGAGCTGAATCTCATGTCATGCGTGCATGCTCAGTCATGTCCAACTCTGAATCTAGGCAAATCCTAAACTTTGCTCACCCCTGAGTTCCCAGTCAAGTTATATGGGATGTGAATTTGGTCTTGAACAAATTCCTGCAAATGGGATTTATAGTGAAAGCACAGCAATGAAAAAATGGAGATATTCACATTTGATTTCAGTCTCATAGGCCATGGATCATTGTAATTCTGGCTCTGTGGGCAAAAGGACTGGGCGGTGTCACCCATCTGAGCCTGAGTCTGATGTGTGAAGTTTTTAGGTTGGTTTTGATACAAGGACTCCTCAAGGAATCTTTAGTGAGATTCAGGCACAGAGTGAAGTGCTTCACATTATTCCCCTAATCCTGACAACAAACTCACCAAGTAACACAATGACCATTGCTCACTGATGCTCAGAATGTTACATAGCTAGAAGAGCTAGTCAAGATTTTCAATAAGTCTGATCCAGAGCCTGTGGTCCTCACCACATGTCTATTCACATTCAGCAAATATATAATATTGGATAGTTTTGTACATGTGGGGTTTTGTGGTTGTAGGAAAGTGTGTTTCATATAAAATAGAGGGTATATGTACAGATATTCATGTATCTACAATCACTAATATAGTTGACTGAAAAAAACAATGAGCTTTCAACTGGCAAACCAGCATATTGCTGCTGCTGCTGCTAAGTCGCTTCAGTCATGTCCGACTCTGTGCGACCCCATAGACGGCAGCCCACCAGGCTTCCCCGTCCCTGGGATTCTCCAGGCAAGAACACTGGAATGGGTTGCCATTTCCTTCTCCAATGCATGAGAGTGAAAAGTGAAAGTGAAGTTGCTCAGTCGTGTCCGACTCTTAGCGACCCCATGGACTGCAGCCCACCAGGCTCCTCCATCCATGGGGTTTTCCAGGCAAGAGTACTGGAGTGGGGTGCCATTGCCTTCTCCGAACCAGCATACTAGTGCTTTTCAAATGCTTTGTCTGATGCATAAGATACAAATGACCTTCTTCATGTTAAGAAGCAAATGAATGAAAGGTTTGGAGTTATGTGAGTCTTCTTTTGCCAAAGCCTGCCCATGTTCACTAGCTAAAATGCAATGCTCTTATTCAAAGCAATATGATCCAGGAGCAAAGGTGCTGGGGTTTCTCCTGTTGTGTTTCTTATGAAATTGCAGCAATGCAGCTCAGGCAACATTTTCATGTTGCTACTGAATACGAAAAGGAGACAATGTTTTATTAAATTAATGAAGCTTCGGGGTTCGCTAAGTTTTCTTTTCTGCTAAAGGCATCCTCTCTTATAAGAATTTTCATTTATTTTGGATCACCTTCTTAAAAGTAATTTCATATAGATTTTTCTATAGAAGTTATGTAAAGTTGGCAGGGCATTATAATGCCTATTTACAGCAGGGGATAAACAGAAGAAAATCAAAGAAGTCACAACGCTTCTGAACACTATTCAGCTAATAGTGAAGTTAGAACTGACTTCACAATGTGTGTGCATCTGTGTGTTTCAGTGTCAGTCAGACACACATTTACTGAGCAACTCAGAGGGGGTTCCAGACAATGTGTCTGGATGCCTGAGTAATGGGCTTTACGCCCAAATTGTGGAGGAAAGCATGCAAAGAACAATCTTTCAGAGTCACAAGTATCGTAAAAGAGATATAAACAAAATATGGTAAGAACGTGGACAAAGGAGAGAGTAGCGATGTCTAGGGTGGGAAATCAGATGAATTTTCTCAGAGCTATTTCACTCAGTGCTAGATAAGAGCAGAATTTGGACAGGTAGAGAAACTGGGAAGATAGGATTCTATGCAAATGATAACCACCTGAGGTCAGTGCGGGTGTTCAGGAGGCTGTGGGTACTGTAGGATGGCTGGAGTTCAAGGAAAGGTGAGGAGCAAGGTGGGAGTGAACGAGCAACAAGGCTAATGACGCACCTTCAAGGTGCCAAAGAGTGTGCACTTTCTTTGACAGGAACTGAAGAAGGATCACGATTTCCAAGTGAAAGGGAAATAATAATTTTTGTGAGAGGAATGGGGAAGGAGCTGTAACATGTTGGGGATGTCATGAGTGACTGAGAAAGCATCACCTCCTCTATGATTCACCCCCTGATACTCCCCTCCCCTCAGGTGAGGGTAGTTGCTTTTCCTCTGCGATTGACAAAACCATCCCATGTGCCCATAACAGCGCTGAGCACATGTGCTTCACTTTACCTGTATCTGTATCTGTCTCAGTTTGTCTTCTCTCTTTCTCTACACCACAAAAAATTAGTCCATGAACAACTGGAGACAGTAACTGTATTTTGATGCAGTTAATCTTTATATCCAAGTACTCGGTATATTGATTGGCTCATAGTAAGTGCTCAACTAAAGGTCTATTGGGTTTCACTGAATAGAATCCATAGGAAAGGAGACAAGAACAGATGAAAATAATGATGTCTTTTTGGTATAGTGAAAGTAGTTCAGAAATTTCATGTCTGATGATCATTATTTTCTCAGTATGATAGGAAGAAAAGTCAGCTATTGTGAGAGAAACATAAATTATGTAGATTTCTTATGGAAATCTGTAAAACTTTAGACCTCAAAAAAAAATGCAGAAAAAAAGTATAAAGTAGAAATGAGGTTGGGTAAGGGAGGCGTTTAAAATTTCAGGTAATGTACAGATGAGAACAGAAATCACTGTTGTAAAATGGAGTATTTAGTTTGGTTAAACGACTTGTTTCTAAAGAAGAAAGATGATTTAATGACCTCATAGTGGGAATCTACTACATACCTTGGGTTCAAGTGGCCAAAAGAACTGAGGATGCTGGAGGAAGAGTAAAATATGATACATGGACAGGGCAGAAAAGAAAGAGAATGTGGAGTGATACTTCACTGGAAATTTTTAAGGGACTGACTAAAAATGTGAAGAGGGTAAAAATCAAGTTCAGTAGATAAAGGAAAAAGGTAGGGTTTTAAGACCACTGAAAAGGCAGATACACAGGAGCCAAACAGACCTTGCTTCTACCTCTCCACTGCTATATATTAGCTGTGACCTAACTTGAATTTCGGAGAAGGCAATGGCACCCCACTCCAGTACTCTTGCTTGGAAAATCCCATGGACGGAGGAGCCTGGTAGGCTGCAATCCATAGGGCCACTAAGAGTCGGACACAACTGAGCGACTTCACTTTCACTTTTCACTTTCATGCATTGGAGAAGGAAATGGCAACCCACTCCAGTGTTCTTGCCTGGAGAATCCCAGGGACGGGAGAGCCTGGTGGGCTGCCATCTATGGAGTCGCACAGAG
>NW_011494717.1:4190111-4215578 GCF_000754665.1 Bison bison bison | reverse complement strand
CTTGAAGGAGCAGCAGGTATTCCTCATGGCAGTCAATTTGGGATATGCTTAGTCTTTAATTAGTAACATACTGAAAAAGTAAAGTTGGAATTTGGACTCACTTAACTGTTCGTTTGCTAAGATTAACAGTCTGCATCTCGGAGGGTTCATTCTAAAACCAGAGTTCCTGTAGTTCATGGATAAGACAGTTGATCTTTAGTGTTGTGTCATTCATTAGAATAAATCCTGCCTGCCACCCATTTACCCCACTCCAGTACTCTTGCCTGGAAAATCCCATGGACGGAGGAGGCTGGTGGGCTGCAGTCCATGGGGCCACTAAGAGTCGGACACAACTGAGCGACTTCACTTTCACTTTTCACTTTCATGCATTGGAGAAGGAAATGGCAACCCACTCCAGTGTTCTTGCCTGGAGAATCCCAGGGACGGGGGAGCCTGGTGGGCTGCCATCTATGGAGTCGCACAGAGTCAGACACGACTGAAGTGACTTAGCATAGCATTGCAATTTGAACTTACTAACTACTCAAAAATCTGATTTTCACACGAGAGAATAGGGTATCATCCTATGGTTTAGAAACTGAGAAGTTTGCCATTCTTTCAGCCCAGAATTGAAAACCAGAGTGTCCCACAGACTTAGAGAACCATTAGAAGTTGGGATCAGATACCTCCAGGCAAGCTGTGCCACTGGTAGAACTGAAGGGCACTAGCAACCCCACTGCTCAGTGTTGCTACAAGGAAGGATACCCAAATATCAGTGAGAGGCAATCATGCCCTCCATAGGCATCTCTGTTACATATTAGATCCTCTTTCCTCCTCACCCTGTTCCAGATCCTTAAATGGTTCAGTTCAGTTCAGTTCAGTCGCTCAGTTGTGTCCGACTCTTCTCGACCCCATGGACTGCAGCACGCCAGGCCTCCCTGTCCATCAACAACTCCCGGAGTTTACTCAAACTCATGTCCATTGAGTCGGTGATGCCATCCAACTATCTCATCCTCTGTCATCTCCTTCTCCTCCTGCCCTCAATCTTTCCCAGCATGAGGGTATTTTCAAATGAGTCAGTTCTTCACATTGGGTGGCCAAAGTATTGGAATTTCAGCTTCAGCATCAGTCCTTCCAATGAACACTCAGGACTGATCTCCTTTAGGATGGACTGGTTGGCTCTCTTTGTAGTCCAAGGGACTCTCAAGAGTCTTCTCAGTTCAAAAGCATCAATTCTTCAGCATTCAGCTTTCTGTCTAGTCCAACTCTCACATTCATACATGACTACGGGGAAAACCATAGCCTTGACTAGACAGACCTTTGTTGGCAAAGGAAAGTCTCTGCTTTTTAATATGGTGTCTAGGTTGGTCATAAAATTTTCTTCCAAGGAGTAAGCATCTTTTAATTGTTACCTGAAATGGTAACTTCTGTGAATTTCAACGCCAGGGCCCCTCACCCTCTGGCTTCTAGTTGTTTTCAGCTGTTGTGAGACATCAACAGAAAACTGAAGGGCGGGGAAGAGAGAGGTCATGGTATTTATCCCTTGGTTGGCTTCCTGTCACATTGCAGGTTGCCAGCGACAGTGTTTCTAAGACCAGAGCACCTGCCAGGCAAAGCTTCTCATAGTTACAACTCTCTTTTTCCACATCCCTGCTGGGTAAAGATACTATAAAAAATAGTATTTAAGCTTTTTTTCTGATCAGTCGATTATCTTGCAAATTTTTATTTTATTTTTTTTTGTCTGCCACAAAACTTGGATGGCAGCTTTATTTTTACTTTTTAAAAATTTTTTAATATAAATTTATTTATTTTAATTGGAGGTAAGGCATCCTTTTGAGCATCACTTGTCACTGTTCAAGGCACAAAAACCATAGAATGTTTCATAGAGATTTAACTGACATGGCTCTATCACTTGCTTCAATATGCGTATGGGTGTGTATATATATATGTTGCTATGTTGTATTGTGTTGAAATAAACCATATTTTTTTTTCTTTGCTGACACTTTCTCTTCATCTTTAGAAGGAAATTGAGCCAAAAACAAAAGTCGAACCACTGAACCGAAACAAAGACCCTTAAATTCTGGTTAATTGAAGTTGACAGAAATATACCTGCTGAGAAAGCAAAATAAAATATTTCCCACAGAAGTTCTGCCTAACAAAAATTATAGGATTTACAAATAATGCCTAGAAGAAAAGCAACCTGCAGGATGTGGAGAATATGAAGCAGTAAGTTTTTCTTGACTCCGGGACATATTTTAGAGAAAAGGAAAAATCCCCGTGCTCCTGAGTTACTGTCGATGCAATTATGTGAGCCTTACGTAAAACCAGCATGGCAAATGCAGCCGGCTCTGCCTGACGCTGCCTTTGTTCAAAGTGCAGCTGGGGAAAGGGGGCCTGGCCAGCCCTGCGCAGCTCACCTCACAGCGGCTGTAATTTGTGGTGCTGGGAAGCACACAGAAAGCCTAAAAATAAATTCTGTCACCTTCGAGGATTCTTGCCTCTTCACATTCACTCAGGTTAGTTTCCCACTTCTCTCTATATACTCAGGATGACAATGCCAGGGCAGTCATCAATTCGTTATTAATAAAAAAGCATTGTTCAACCTCATCACAAGTATCAGATATTCACCCTTTTTACACAGAAGGCCAGGTTCCTTCCTGACAGCAGACAGTGGCTCAGTTGGATTTTGCTCAACTTTTTTTTTTTTTAGAAAGAGTACATACAGTAATTATGATGATTTTTATTATAAGTATCAGATGAGGATTTTTTTTTCTAATTACAAGACATTTATGTGGAAGAGACTGACTAGATGATATCTAAAATTTTAAGTCTACTCCCACCCAACTACACACAAATCACATGAAAATGTGGGAAATGCATTTCTATAGCAAATGGCTATACAAGTGCTATTAACAAAGCAGAAGGTTTCAGGACTTCCTGAGAAAGAGACCAGAACTGGATCTATGTAAAAGCAACCCTGGGGGAAGCAGATGAAGACTGCTGTGGAGCCAGGGGCAGGGCTGGGGAACTTCAAACCCAGATGTAACAGAATCAAAGAGGTGTTTCAGAAGAGCTGGTCCTTAAATGGGTGATGATTCGGAGAACTCTACAGAACAGCTAAGCCACGTGGTCCTTTCTGGCTTGAGTGCAGCAGAGGAAGGCAGAGGTAATTTCATCTTTTATCTTCACTAAGGCAAGTAGAGGGCTGCTCAGCTGGTGAAGAATCCACCTGCAATGCAGGAGACCTGGGTTTGATTTCTGGGTTGGGAAAATCCCCTTGAGAAGGGAACAGCAACCCACTCCAGTATTCTGGCCTGAAGAATTCCATGGACTGTATAGTCCATGGGGTCTCAGAGTCGGACACGACTGAGTGACTTTCACTTCACAAGGCAAGTAGAGAGATGCTGCAGGACCAGGGCTTATACCCCTGATAGCTCCAAACCCCCAGAGAGAACCGGGCACACCCAGGAGTTGAGTGATTGCTATCCTCTACCTCCAGCAAATCCGTCCTTCCCATGGAATAACTGAAGGCAAACCAGACAGTACAAAGTCATCACCTGTTCAATGGCAAAGTGGCGATCACAAAAGCAAAGGTGAGAAAACCACCAAGATTGCACACATGTGACAAACAGTATCACCAAAATTCATTAGCAGTGCTAATGCCCAAAGTAATTAGCACAACACAGAGAATAGGCATTTCCCATCTTTCAAGAGTAATTATTTTATTTAAAAAAAATCTCAGGAAATTGTTCTTGTTTCAATTACTGAGCTTCTAAGTTGGCACAACTTGATACTAACAGAGTGTCAAATCCCATTTAAATGAAGATTTGTGTCAACGGTTCATATCAGTTATTACTATGTAACCTAACAATATGCTTTTTTTGAACTTTTACTCTATAATTTGGCTGATTATGCTTTCTCCATAAACCGTTTTGAGGATATTAGTAACTGTACACATGAGCAAAGTATTTGGCCCAAAGATTAGAACAGTCAACCTCTAATTTAAAGGTTCAATCAATTTTTATAGGACGAAATGAATCAATGGAAATAATACAAGTGATATTACACTTTCAAACAAGTGATTGTATTACAATGGTCAGTTTTATCACTGCTATATATTGTGCAACTTTGAATATTTTTGGCCAAGCACATAATACAACACAAAACAACTGAAAAACTGGGAACATTTTCTGGTACTTTGCTGCTCATGAAGTACAAGAAATTCAAATTCAAAACACTGTTTATTGGCTGATTTTTGAGAATCCCTAACAATCAAACGGATGTATGTTGAGATATGCTGTATATAATTGCCATACTGAGAATCACAGCACTCAGGCTGGGCCAAACATACATAGACAGACAGAAAATTAGTTCCTGGGAAGATACAGCCAAGAAATTCTCCTGTATTCTACAGTTCTGCATAAAAGGAAAAATAGATGGAAAGTCTCACAGTGAAATTAAAAGAGAACAGAGAAGAGACCCAGAAATTTGGGCTAGAAACAACAAGAAACAGAATAGAAAAATATCAACAAATAACTGAAAAAGATACAAATCTTCTGACTCAAAGGCCAAGCAGGATTCTTTTTCAATGGTATGTAAACAATGTCTGAAAATGATGGGTTTGAGAGAGACAGCAAGCAAAGGAGAAGGGGGAAAAAGATGATAAGATAGAGTTAAAATAAGATTAAATGGGTAAGAAGGGCCATAAACTAGACAGAGTGAAACATACAAATTGATCCACCCGAAAGGCTATAACATTCTAAAATATTTTTCACATGGCTATACTGCTTTGAAATATTTCAAACAAATCTCATAAAAAATAGAAGAAAAAATTGAAAAATCCATAACTGCTGTTGGAGAATTTAATGCCATCTCCCAATATTGGACAAAATAGATAAATAAATAAAGTAAATAGGGTATCAAGGATTAAATAAAACAATAACCTTGTGAATGAAAAGTTCTACCATGCAAAATAAAGCTCTATACCCAGAAAATAGGAAAAAGTAAATAAACATTCCTTCAAGTGCACATGAAACATGCAGCCATACATAATGGTTGTAAAAAAGAGCTCAATAAATTACAACTGTATTCTCTAATTACAATACAGCAAAAATATAAATTAAGCATATTTTACACTATCTATAGAATATCACTTTGCAAAATTTTATATTATCTTTTAAACAACTATTGGGTTAAATAGGCAATCCAAACAATTTGGTTAGAAAGAGAGAGCTTGAAAACTGTATTTACAAAGCACTTTACAAAGAAGTAAAAAAATATCTTTCTGTATGAAAGAACAAATTTGGAGACACTAGTGGGGCTTATGGAAAGTTAAATTTCTTGTCTGACCCTAACCTCCCACCATGGTGCCTCCGAAAACAAAAACAAAAAACATAGTAATCAAGTAAGTTAAAGCCACCAGCTATGGAGAAAGGACTATTCTCATGTATAGTGAGATGGACTATTGCTGCTGCTGCTAAGTCGCTTCAGTCGTGTCCGACTCTGTGCGACCCCATAGACAGCAGCCCACCAGGCTCCCCCGTCCCTGGGATTCTCCAGGCAAGAAGACTGGAGTGGGTTGCCATTTCCTTCTCCAATGCATGAAAGTGAAAAGTGAAAGTGAAGTCGCCCAGTTATGTCCGACTCTTCTCGACCCCATGGACTGCAGCCCATCAGGCTCCTTCGTCCATGGGAGTTTCCAGGCAAGAGTACTGGAGTGGGGTGCCATTGCATTGGTAAATCTTTTTAAAGGGCCATCTTTCGGTATGTACAATGATTTAAAATGTGTATACTTTTTGATCAAACAGTACTGCTTCTAGAAAACTAACCTAAAGTGATATTTATACAAGTATAAATATTACATATTTATATTCTTTGCAGTATTACTTGTACTATCAAATAATAATAATTTTTAAAAAACCTGTAATTCAATAGGGAAATAGTTACATAAGGGACCTGCCACCTATTTTATGGGCTATGAGTCAGATACTGTTCTATTTTATTAGTAGTGAAGTATAACTACATCTTCCAACATAGTAGCAAATCCAAGACACAGTATTAAGTAGAAAAATACAAGTTATATAATAATGCATACAATGTGAGTTCATTTACTTTGAAAAGATATGTATATGTATTTGTAGACATAGATAGGTGGGCTTCCAATGGTGCTAGTGGTAAAGAACCAGCCTGCCAATGCAGGAGATGCAAGAGACACAGGTTTGACCCCTGGGTTGGAAAAATCCCCTAGAGGAAGGCATGGCAACCTACTGTAGTATTCTTGCCTGGAGTAGCCCATGGACAGAGGAGCCTCGTTGGCTAAAGTTCTTAGGGTCGCAGACACGACTGAAGCAACTTAGCACACTAAAGATAGATAGATAGATATGAACAAAATGGTAAGATGAAGTTATGATAGACACACTTAAAGGCAAAGAAAAAAACTAGGAGAGTATAAAATGAAATGTTAAAATCTACACTTCTTGGTATGTGTATATTTAGAGGAATCTTAGGGGGAATTTTCACCTCTGGATTCTGAACTTTTACATATCACCTAGATCTTTTTTTTTTTTTTAATCACCTAGATCTTAAACAGTGAAAATATATTCACATATGAATTCTGAATACTAGTGAAAAACAAATATTTTGTCATTTGAAAACTTTAGAAAATACAAAATAATAAAAAGCAGAACAAAAATTACTCAAAATTCTACATAATGCACCCTTGGAAACCACAGTGTACATTATACAGATTGTTCTATTTGAAAATCTCTGAGCTCATCTTCATGGTCCATTCTATTCGTGTTGAGTCGCCCTTGTCGTTCATGTCTTAAGTCAGAGCCCTGAATACTGACAACCGATACTCAGAATAATGATGATAATAACCCACAGGAGCATCAGGCATGACAGAAATACCCAATTTCTTCATTAAACTCCACTTAACAAAGTAATGAAGTGGATTAAGGCATTTTAAAAGACTTTTCCTATGAAAGTTGATATGTATCAATTATAATATCAGTATCCTTCTACTCTCAAAAAAAAAATCTTCAAAATATCATTTAATTCTTTTCACTTCTGCAGCAAACTCCTTTCCTGTCTTACAGTTAATAAATGGTTCAACCAATTAGGTATTGATTCTCTTGTATTCAGTAACGGATCCTCTTCCCTTCACATTCCACATTCAATTCCAATTCCCTGTCTCCTCTTTGAAAATCTATCTTGAGTTGATCCTCTCATCAGCTCCGCTGCATACCCAATCCAAGCCAAGCCATGGTCCTCTACTTGAAGTCAGCAGCCATAATCTCCCTACTCCCAACTTCCCCACCACAGCCTTTTCTTCACAAAGGACCCAGTGTCATCTTTTAAAATAAAAATAAGTTATGTAATTAATCCCTAATCAAAAATATCTATGCTTAGAAGAATAAAATTCCGTATTCCTTATCATGACCTGAACATCCCTGCCTTACTCTCCCTTGCTTACTTAGTCCCATCTAAACAACGCATCTTGCTTGTTGCTTCCCACAGCAGGCTTCCTCTTCCTTAAGGTCTTGGTTCTTACTGCTCTACCTGGGAAGAGCAGCTCCCACGGCCCAGTAGGGCCAGGGGGTCATTCTGTTTGAATGCCACTTCCTCAAAGACTTACCCTGACTGCCCTGTCTACAATGGTGGTCGCGCTAGCCCCTGCTCTTAGTTTTCCTCTCAGGGTATCACTAACTGATATTATGTTATATAGCGTGTGTTGAGTGTCAGTGTCCCTGACTAAAAGGTAAGCTCCATCACATCTGAGATTTTACCTTGGTCATTTCTGCATCTCCTGTGTCAAAAAGTGGCAGTTATAGATAATATAATTCTGTCAGGGGAAACAATTGTATACATGGAAGAGTAAGATTTTGAGAGCAGATATTAGGGAACTGCTTACAAAGTTAAGAGGTGATAAACAGCAAGCTCCTAATGTGTAACACAGGGAACTATATTCAAGATCCTTTGATAAACCATAATGGAAAAGAACATGAAAAATAATGTATGTACGTATATAAGTATATAAAAATTATATGTGTGCATGCCAAGTCACTTCAGTTATGTCCAACTCTGTGCAACCCTATAGACTGTAGCCTACCAGGCTCCTCTGTCCATGGGATTATCCAGGCAGAAACAGTAGCTGCTGCTGCTGCTAAGTCGCCTCACTCCTGTCCAACTCTGTGCGACCTGGTAGACAGCAGCCTACCAGGCTCCCCCGTCCCTGGGATTCTCCAGGCAAGAACGCTGGAGTGGGTTGCCATTTCCTTCTCCAATGCATGAAAGTGAAAAGTGAAAGTGGAGTTGCTCAGTCATGTCCGACTCCTAGCAACCCCATGGACTGCAGCCCACCAGGCTCCTCCGTCCATGGGAGTTTCCAGGCAAGAGTACTGGAGTGGGTTGCCATTGCCTTCTCTGACAGAGGAGACTGGTGGGCTACAATCCATGTGGTCACGAAGAGTCGGACATGATTGAGTGACTAACACACGCCCACACAGGCCTGTTTTGTCATCAATCAGCTATGAAGCTGTCACTTTTTATCTCAAGTTGGACACTTTGCAGTCTTTAACTGGAAAAGGATAAAAGGTAACTCAGATGCGACCTGGCTGCCATACTATTCAGGAAGTCATATTTTGTTGACCCGATTTGAGAGTTTTGTTCTTTATTAGAAGTGTTTGAAGTTTTATGTTGATTTAAAGCTCTGCCTACATTTATTTCTGTCATCCTGTTTTATGCTTTCCAGGTGGGTATACTTTGTTTAGTTTTGCTACTTTTCTCTTTCCTCTGCCTTTTACCACATAGGTTATTTTTTTCTTAATTTTTTTTAAACTGTCTATGGGAATCTGAGATGCAAGCAATCTTGTTATGAGTCTCCTAGTGACTGCTGCTGCTAAGTCGCTTCAGTCGTGTCCGACTCTGTGCGACCCCAGAGACGGCAGCCCACCAGGCTCCCCCATCCCTGGGATTCTCCAGGCAAGAACACTGGAGTGGGTTGCCATTTCCTTCTCCAATGCATGAAAGTGAAAAGTGAAAGTGAAGTTGCTCAGTCATGTCTGACTCTTAGCGACCCCGTGGACTGCAGCCCACCAGACTCCTCCGTCCATGGGATTTTCCAGGCAAGAGTACTGGAGTGGGGTGCCATTGCCTTCTCCACTCCTAGTGACTACTTTCAGATTTTAAAAAACCTAGCTGAACCTATAGTTATATAATTATCAAAATAAAAAGTAACTCTGTATCTCCTCCTAGACAGGATGAGGAACTTAGTGCCTGACATTTCTCATCATGATTCATTCTTGCAATCCAGTCATGTGAGCTGGAAATACTGATGGAATCACCATGCCCTCCCTTCCTTCTGCCCAATCAGCATGTTCAATGAATTATCAACTTCTATCTATTTTCCTTCCTACCTACCCCTTGAATTCATCCTGCTTTTTCCTGTAACTATTTCCCTTTCACTAGTCCATATCCTTGGAGAAGGCAATGGCACCCCATTCCAGTACTCTCGCCTGGAAAATCCCATGGACGGAGGAGCCTGGTAGGCTGCAGTCCATGGGGTCACTACGAGTCAGACACGACTGAGCGACTTCACTTTCACTTTTACCTTTCATGCATTGGAGAAGGAAATGGCAACCACTCCAGTGTTCTTGCCTGGAGAATTCCAGGGACGGGGGAGCCTGTTCAGCTGCCATCTATGGGGTCACACAGAGTCAGACACGCCTGAAGTGACTTAGCAGCAGCAGCAGCAGTCCATATCCTTATTATTGTTCATATGTTTCAGATTCATTTTTTCCTGACTTCCTCCCTAGAAAATCCTATTAATATCTGCTAGCTGTCTGCTTTTTGCCATCATATCTATTTTCTTTGTTCTTTTCACATTCATTCCTGTGATCTTTTGGTTTACATCCTGATTTTTATTATACAGCGATGATTTAATTTGTGCAGTGGAAGTTCTGTAATATATTGCCTCCTATGAAGATTTTAATTCTGCTTATTTTTTCCAGTGTCCATTAGCTTTCTTTTTTTCTTTTTTTAATAATTGCATCTCTATGTAGCACACTGCTTAAGAACACTTGCTCTAGAGATAGTTGAGTTAGTTTGATGGTAGAGACATCGGATGTGTGTATTGGCTTGCAAATAATTTAGTCTTTAGTTAATATCTATACAAAGAAATTTATAATAATACCTACCTCATAGTTATTGTGAGGATTATATGTAACTAGAAATAAAAAGCACTTGGAGTTGGGCACATTATAATGTTGTAAGAAGGAACATGCATCCCCTCAGTGCTAATATTTTCTTCCAGGTAGAAGATCATCTATTAGGTGAATGCTACCACCCCTGTCTTCCCCATCCCTCTTACTTCCATCAAGTTATTCAAAGGATTGTTATGGAGAAATTCCCAGCTTCCTTTTCTCTCTTCCTCTTGGCATCTCCAGCCCACTCACAGGCCAAAGTATGGGTTCTTGATTGCTATGAGCTAACTTTAAGTTTTGAATAAATGTGTTATTTTATCTTCTTATTGTTTTTGCACTGCCTTTTTAATTAATTGGTTCAAACTTAGGTGGAAAAGAAGAGTGTTATTTACTGGGCCACCTTAAATTCCCAATATCTGGTTCATTAGGCTGGAAATCTTGAGAAAACCAAACTTGGAATGAATTATGGGAGATCAAAATAACACTTGGGATTGACACATATATACTATTGATACTATGGACAAAGTAGATAAGTAATGAGAACGTACTCTATAGCACAGGGAACTCTATTTTATATACCTTGGTGATATGAATGGAAAGGAAATCCAAAAAGGAGGGGATATATGTGTATGCATATGGCTGATTCAATTTGCTGTACAGTAGAAACTAACACCAGAGAAGGCAGTGGCACCCCACTCCAGTACTCTTGCCTGAGAAATCCCATGGATGGAGGAGCCTGGTGGGCTGCAGTCCAGGGGGTCACTAAGAGTCGGACATGACTGAGCGACTTCACTTTCACTTTTCACTTTCATGCATTGGAGAAGGAAATGGCAACCCACTCCAGTGTTCTTGCCTGGAGAATCCCAGGGATGGGGGAGCCTGGTGGGCTGCCGTCTATGGGGTCGCACAGAGTCGGACACGAGTGAAGCAACTTAGCAGCAGCAGCAGCAGAAATTAACAGCATTATAAAGCAACGATACTCCAATAAAAATTCAACTAAAAAAGATAGCACCTGCAGTTTAAGGCTGATGTCACAGCTAGAGTATGGCTGTCAGTCTGGAAGATTCTATATCAGGCAATTGCCAATGGGATTTTTTTCATTTGTTTGTTTGTTATGATAACTGTATATTTAATGCTTCTAAGAGAACTCCATGAATGTTTCTAAACTGTACAAGTTTAATGTTTCTAAGAGTAAACTGAGAGTTCCAAGATTAAAAGAAACTATTCATTGTTTCATGGGCACATAATCCTACTTTCTATTCCATGTTCAAATATTTGTTGTCTTTATTGTGTTGTTGACAGTTCTTGCTGACATTTGAATAACAATGACTAAGGATGATATCTCTTAGAGCATACTTTGCTTTCTTTGCTTTTTGGACTCACCTGATTTAAGAGAATTTCTCTGAGCTTAACCTAATTGTGGATGCTTTACACTTTGCTAACTTGCTGAGGAACAGCTTAACCTGCGGAGAATGCCAGATGTTTGATGGAAAAGCCTCTGTAAACTTGGTTTTCATGTAGCTCATCAATTCACAAGTTTTTTGTTTTTTTGTTTTTAAAGTAGATGTGATTTTAAACTCTTTTTGTTGCAATTAACAACTATAAAATTTATTTTTTCAAAGTGTAAAATTCACTGTCTTTTACTATATTCACAATGCTGTGAACTCTTTACTGCCATCTAATTCTAGAACAACTCCATCACCCACAAAATACCCCATCCCCATCAGCAATCCCCTCTGCCCCAAGCCCTGGCAACCAATGATCGATGTTCTATCCTTATGTAATCATCTCTTCTCTACCTTTTACTCTAAATGGAATTGTATAATATATGGCCTTTTGAGTCTGATTTCTTTCACTTAGCATATTTTTAAGGTTCATCCCTGTTACAGCATAAATCAGTATTTTTAAATCTTCTATAGCTGAAGTATATTTAAGTGTATGGATATACCACACATTGCCCTCCATTTACCAACTGACGTACATGTGGGGGGGATTTTTAATCCTATGGTCACTGTAGCTTATTGTCTATAAGTGAATGCCTATTCCAAAAGAAATAGAGCTGCAAGGGCCAGGTATTGAGCAAGGCAATATTATCCTCAGCAAACCTGAACAGGATGCAAAGGCTCAGAAAAGGCACAGGACCAGATAAGAAGCGAGGGCCAACCAAGTGCTGACCAGGCGGGTGGCTTGTGAGGACACGGGCGACACATGCATAGCAAACCAACTAGAGAAGGTATAGGCAGCCTCGTGTAGCCTCACAGACCTTATGGATCTTGACCACCCAACTACGTAAGTGCAATGAGTGCCGTGTGCATGCTAAGTCACTCAGTCACATCCAACTCTGTGCAATCCTATGGACTGCAGCCCCCCAGGCTCCTCTGAACATGGGATTCTCCAGGCAAGAGTATTGGAGTGGGTTGCCATGCCCTCCTCCAGGAGATCTTTCCGACCTTGGGATAGAACCCACATCTCTTATGTCTCCTGTGTTGGCAGGCAGGCTCTTTACCACTTGTGCCACTTGGGAAGCCCCTGTGAGTATGACACCAGGGAAGCCCCAGTGGTATGCCAGGCTAATTTGCATACATTTACTTGAATTGATGAAAATAATAAAAATTGCTGCTTTTGAACAAAAAGGCGGCTGAGTTTTTCACATGCTTCCGGGCACTAGAAAGTTCCTAGCTGTATATTGTTAGAGTCAGGGCTACACTCATAGTGTATACTCATAGTGCTAAGTTCAGTTCAGTCGCTCAGTCGTGTCCAACTCTTTGCGACCCCATGAATTGCAGCATGCCAGGCCTCCCTGTCCATCACCAACTCCCGGAGTTCACCCAGACTCACGTCCATCGAGTCAGTGATGCCATCCAGCCATCTCATCCTCTGTCATCCCCTTCTCATCCTGCCCCCAATCCTTCCCAGCATCACAGTCTTTTCCAATGAGTCAACTCTTCACATGAGGTGGCCAAAGTACTGGAGTTTCAGCTTTAGCAGCATTCCTTCCAAAGAAATCCCAGGGCTGATCTCCTTCAGAATGGATTGGTTGGATCTCCTTGCAGTCCAAGGGACTCTCAAGAGTCTTCAACACCACAGTTCAAAAGCATCAATTCTTCCATGATCAGCTTTCTTCACAGTCCAACTCTCACATCCATACATGACCACTGGAAAAACCATAGCCTTGACTAGACGGACCTTTGTTGGCAAAGTAATGTCTCTGCTTTTGAATATGCTATCTAGATTGGTCATAACTTTCCTTCCAAGGAGTAAGCATCTTTTAATTTCATGGCTGCAATCACCATCTGCAGTGATTTTGGAGCCCCCCAAAATAAAGTCTGACACTGTTTCCACTGTTTCCCCAAGTATTTCCCATGAAGTGATGGGACCAGATGCCATGATCTTCGTCTTCTGAATGTTGAGCTTTAAGCCAACTTTTTCACCCTCCTCTTTCACCTTCATCAAGAGGCTTTTTAGTTCCTCTTCACTTTTTGCCATAAGGGTGGTGTCATCTGCATATCTGAGGTTATTGATATTTCTCCCAGCAATCTTGATTCCAGCTTGTGCTTCTTCCAGCCCAGCGTTTCTCATTATGTACTCTGCATATAAGTTAAATAAGCAGGGTGACAATATACAGCCTTGATGTACTCCTTTTCCTATTTGGAACCAATGGTTGTTCCATGTCCAATTCTAACTGTTGCTTCCTGACCTGCATACAAATTTCTCAAGAGGCAGATCAGGTGGTCTGGTATTCCCATCTATTTTAGAATTTTCCACAGTTTATTGTGATCCACACAGTCAAAGGCTTTGGCATAGTCAATAAAGCAGAAATAGATGATTTTCTGGAACTCTCTTGCTTTTTCAATGATCCAGCGGATGTTGGCAATTTGATCTCTGGATCCTCTTCCTTTCTAAAACCAGCTTGAACATCTGGAAGTTCACAGTTCATGTATTGCTGAAGCCTGGCTTGGAGAATTTTGAGCGTTACTTTACTAGCGTGTGAGATGAGTGCAATTGTGCGGTAGTTTGAGCATTCTTTGGCATTGCCTTTCTTTGGGATTGGAATGAAAACTGACTTTTTCCAGTGCTAAACCAGGTGCCAAATTCCATTCTGCATCCAGGGCCATGGAAAGGTAAGAGAGGAAATTTCTGTGATTATTCCAAGGTTCCATAGTCCTCTCTGATAGCTTGAGACCAAACTGGATCTGGGTTGGCTTAATATATGTAAAGGAGTTTCCAAGGAAACAACACAGGTAGACTCAGACCAGACAAATATATACCAAGGGGCAGGGGAAAGAGAACAGCACAGGACTGAAGATGCCTGTCTAAAAGACAGTGTGGACACTGTCATGAGATGCTGCCCATCCTCAATTCAGTACCAGGTAACAACAGCAACACTGGACTCAAAGGGAAAACAGAACTTGAGAAGTTTTGAGTATATTACTGGGGAAACAAAGGTTTAAGTGAATGACTTCACAATAAGCCCGGTGACTGGGAATGCTTTTATTGCAAATTGCTGAATTTACTATGAAAGCAGCAATCTCTCAGATGCTACTTTCTGAGAAATGAGGTGGTAAATGCATAAGGCCAAACTCAGTTTCTACTCAGGAATGTTTCCCAGTTGTGTTTATGACAGGATTAGGTAAAATCTGATGGATATGGAAGGATGTTGGAAATCAGGGTATTTAAATACATGAGGAAGTAACCATGGCTCTGGGTCTGAATTCTCTTCAGGGGGCAAACCTTGCAACAGCAAGGAAACAAGTGACCATATCATTAGCCAAAATTAACTTCTTGCTGGGAGATCTCTCCCAACTTAGCTTAACTTCATAGAACATCATTCACATTCTTTTATTCTACTTTGTAATGGATTATGAACAACTGAAATCAACTATTTTGCATGCTAGATGGCAGAAAAATGGGATACCAAATGTGGAAGGGAGGGTGTATTTGATTAAAAGCACTAATCCATACCATAATGGCGTTCTAGGAAAAAAAAAAATTTAAACTGGAATAATTTCTCTTGGGGGCAGAAATTAGCTTGTGTGATAATTCTGGTATTTGGAGCCAATCTTATGAAAATTCTGAGTCTCCGACAATTAAAAAAGTATGAAGCTGGACTTCCCTCGTGGTCCAGTGGCTAGGAATCTGCCATCAATGCAGGACACATGGGTTCCATCCCTGGTCCAGGAAGATTCTACATGTTGCAGGGCAACTAAGCCTGCACACCACAAGAGAGAGTAGCCCCAACTCAGCACAACTAGAGAAAGTCCATCCGCACCAACAAAGATCCAACGCAGCCAGAAATAAATAAATTAACTAAAAAATAAAATTTAACAAAAATATGAAGCAAATATGAGACTGGACTTGAAAATATAAACCTGAGTGAAGCTAGACTCTATCTAGTACTCAAGAAATGTACTGGCTTAAATTAAGTAGCATAGTAGATTTAAGAGGATAATCATATATTGGGTTGGCCACTTTATTAATAATAACCAAAACACATAATATCATTGTCAGGCATCTCTCTAGCCAACTGATTTAAACTAACTCATCTACTGATCAAACTAATATCCAGAGTAAAATCCCTCCCTTCTTCCTGATGAGAAAAATAAGGCCCAGAGGCTTTATATAAAAAGTCTGCTATCTTTTATTTCACATACACTGATGAATAGAATGGAAACCAAAGCCAAGGTGTCCTGATCCAAAACCCATGTTCTTCTTCACTGTATCATACTGCTTCTCAAAGTTATATTTTAGATTTAATCTTTGCATTTTTTTTTAATTTTTTAAATTTAATTTTATTTTTTAACTTTACAATATTGTATTGGTTTTTATTCTTAGTATGAAAAGAAAAAATTGATTTCCATCTTTAATTCTTTTGAACTATAAAATGAAAAGATATTTAATATTTAAACTTTAATTTCTTGCTCAGAAAAATTATATTCAAATTTGGTGTATCTCTACATAGGCATTTTATTCCATTATTTACTTATGGATGTACTCCTCTCATGCATATCTATATTGATATCTATATTCATCTTTGTATATCTCCCTATATTTTTCCATTTATATCTATAAATTTGATAAATGGTCTTTGAAATTTCTTCTCTAGCACTCTCTAGGACAGAAGGTTTTATAACACCACCAAGTATAAGAAGTTGAACCCAGAAGTGACTTTTTCTGTAATTCTTTGCTGACTGTAAGGGGCATATATCACACAATGAGCCCTGAACTCACACTACATTCAGTTCCATAAATTCCAGTCTTGTTAAACATCCTGAGACTGGACACAGAAAAGAGTAATCAGCTCAAATTTCCTCCCATCATTCAATTCTTTCTTTTTGAGAATGATACAATATTCTTTCCACTCCCAAGTCAATTTCTGTGTAGTTATTCTCCCTTCTCCCTGTCAACACCCAGCCAATTTTCCTGAGCACACAAGCCATTCATCTAGTAAAAATCTATTGGGCTGACCATGCAACAACCACTTTGCCAGGTTCAGGAAATAAAGAGATACTTTAATGTAGAGATTTCTCTCTCTTCAGTATTCCTATAGCATTTATTGTCTGCATGCTCTTTGAACCTTAGAACACACAAACTGTGGTAGGTAGAGTAGGTTTCCCAGGAAACAGACTCTGAGCTGGAGATATGTGTGCAAGTGGCTTATCCAGGAGGGCTCTTAGGAACAGGAATGTAACCAAGTGAGGAAAGCAGAATTGGGCGAGAGGAAATGATGAATACAGATGTGTTGCAACACAGGCTATATAGCTAGTCCTGTGGGGAGCTCTGTAGCTAGAATGGCCCTTTGGTGATGCCTCCAATTTAGACAAGGGAGTTGAGCCTTCGTGCATCCCCATTCACCAATCATTGGTTTTGTATTGGCCCTGGAGAAAATGAGTAACCATGGGTATGGTAGTTACTTAGGGGATCTATGAGTAATAAAAGGGTAGTACTCTTGAGGAATGGGTACCCTTATTTTAAAAAGGCAGAATCTGGAAGGCAGACTACAGTATCCACTACACAGCCCAAGCTAACTTGGATTACTGAGCTGGATTCTAGTTCTTCTATTTATATTAACAACTTGCCTATATATTAATTAGTGTTATATCTCCAAGTTGATTTTAAACTTCTGGAGATAAAGGAGGGGATATGAAACTTTTTTCTTTTTACCCATAGATCTACCACAATGCTTTGTAAGAACGGAATGATCAATAATACCTGCTGTTTAAGTTTACAAAACCCTATCCCTTACTTGTGTAAAACACTGCATGACCCTGTGTTTCTTTTCTCACTTATAGTTACTATCTTAGTCTGAGCATTCATAATTTGTTGATTGGTTTGTTGCTTAAATTTTATAAGCAATTCTTACATTTTACCTCTTCAATAAAATCAGGTTTGGCAGGAAGTTGGTGGATGTTGTTCTTATGGTTAATCAGTATGGGTGTTGCACTTTGAACACAATATCTCGGAGGAGAGTCATGTATCTTTCTCTTTTTGTATAACCTGCGGGTTTACTGGGCTTGCATTTATGCATCTGGTGAGCAAAGCTGTGTCTGTCTAACCATCTTTGCTTACAGCACCCGAGTCTAAGCATGTGGACGGTGAAATGAACAGTTTATATGATGCTTCACAGGAAACCTCAAGGTTAAAAGCTTGGAGAGTGGATGAAGCTGTAGCAACAGGCATTTGAGGCTACAATCATACAAGGATTCTGGCCAAACTCTGATCAAAAGGTATAGCCTTTAGGGACCTACTGCTTTTTCTAAAAATTTTTTCCCAATGGAATCCCAGCTTATGCTTCTCAGTTCATCTTTTCTCTTCAAAGATCAGAAGATGCAAGGCATCTGCTGATAAGAAAGATAAAACTGAAAAGTCAGGTGTACATACTGCCATTCAGGGAGGCACACAAGTCACAGTACATGTGGAATTCAATGATTTGAATATACTTGTAGAATTTCAGAACTGTGCACATTTTCCCCTGATCCAAAAACTTATATTTTGGGGGAAGTGGCATATGAATTTTCCATCCTCTGTTTCCTCAAAGAAAATGGTTAAATTCATATTCTTTCTCTGTTTTTGTCTTTCTCCTGTTGGATCTCCCCTTCTTCATTCCCTCCATTCTAAATGGTTGGATACCGTTTTGTGAGTGTCTGTTAGGAGCTAGACATCATGCCAATTGCTTGTATTCAGCATCTCAAAGCATCTAATCCTCACAACACCTGCCCTCATTTGTCCTTGCCAATGGTCACACTGCTGGCAAGTTAAAGAACCAACAGAATGGCATTGTCTAGACTAGTCCCAATGTTTCATATTGTCTGTCCACAAACACCTGGAGGGGGATTGCTTACTGCTGGGGACCCAATTAACCTTAAAAGCTTCTGCACATCAAAGGAAACTATTAGTAAGGTGAAAAGACAGCCTTCAGAATGGGAGAAAATAATAGCAAATGAAGCAACTGACAAACAACTAATCTCAAAAATATACAAGCAACTCCTACAGCTCAATTCCAGAAAAGTAAATGACCCAATCAAAAAATGGGCCAAAGAACTAAATAGACATTTCTCCAAAGAAGACATACAGATGGCTAACAAACACATGAAAAGATGCTCAACATCACTCATTATCAGAGAAATGCAAATCAAAACCACTATGAGGTACCGTTTCACACCAGTCAGAATGGCTGCGATCCAAAAGTCTACAAATAATAAATGCTGGAGAGGGTGTGGAGAAAAGGGAACCCTCTTACACTGTTGGTGGGAATGCAAACTAGTACAGCCACTATGGAGGACAGTGTGGAGATTCCTTAAAAAACTGGAAATAGAACTGCCTTATGATCCAGCAATCCCACTGCTGGGCACACACACTGAGGAAACCAGAAGGGAAAGAGACACGTGTACCCCAATGTTCATCGCAGCACTGTTTATAATAGCCAGGACATGGAAGCAACCTAGATGTCCATCAGCAGATGAATGGATAAGAAAGCGGTGGTACATATACACAATGGAGTATTACTCAGCCATTAAAAAGAAAACATTTGAATCAGTTCTAATGAGGTGGATGAAACTGGAGCCTATTATACAGACTGAAGCAAGCCAGAAGGAAAAACACCAATACAGTATACTAACGCATATATATGGAATTTAGAAAGATGGTAACAATAACCTGGTGTACGAGACAGCAAAAGAGACACTGATGTATAGAACAGTCTTATGGACTCTGTGCGAGAGGGAGAGGGTGGGAAGATTTGGGAGAATGGCATTGAAACATGTAAAATATCATGTATGAAACGAGATGCCAGTCCAGGTTCGATGCACGATACTGGATGCTTGGGGCTGGTGCACTGGGACGACCCAGAGGGATGGTGTGGGGAGGGAGGAAGGAGGAGGGTTCAGGATGGGGAGCACGTGTATACCTGTGGTGGATTCATTTTGATATTTGGCAAAACTAATACAATTATGTAAAATTTAAAAATAAAATAAAATTAAAAAACAATAAAAATAAATAAATAAAACATATTGGTGTTCTAGAGACCTGCTTTAGATCTACCAATCTGCCATCTGCGTGTTCCACCAGGGCATAAGCTAGTCAGGAGCATGTCTTAGTTTGGCAGGTAGGGAAGACGAAGTCTCGTCAGGAACAATGCAATGGAATAATGCTGCAAGACTTAAATGACACCATACACGTGTTCCATTACAGATATCTGCCCCAGGTGACTTTTCCGAAGATCACAAGCGTGTGGCCGATGGTACGCAAAGGCCTGTGGAATGGGATGACTAATCAATAAACATAAGCATGAGATGGAATGAAATATATGCTAACAAATATATACTGCATTAATTTAGCACAGACAGTAACGTGTTCTGTAGACCTTCCCGCACAATGCAGTGACACACCACTGCGTTATTAATGCTTTGGAAAAATTTATTTATTCTATGCCATTAGTGTATTTTAACAAACATTGCTTTGGGACAGTATGCCTGCCAATTTATGTTTATGAGACTGTCAACATAATTTACATGCAGACAAAAATATGATACAATATTGCCAATGTAGAATCGGCTTGTCAAATGATATTGTCACAAAAAAATGAAACAGTACCCCAGCTGAGGAACTGAGCATATTCATCACTTCTGGCTGCACAGAATTTGAGGTGACACGCTGAAATACATTTAATGCCTTTTTTTCATGCATCAAATGAATAAAAAGTGAGTGAATGAGGTACTTCTGACTGCCACATACCATGCAAAAGCAAATAGATTTCTTGCTTCCCAAGGAACAAAAAAGTATAAAGATAATACATGGGTTTTCTGAAATAGTTGAAGAATTATATTTATAATTTGTGTGGAAACTGAAAATGCAGCAAAAATCACAAACAGTCCTAAGTGTTCAGCTGCAGTGATGCAGTGATTAAAACTATAATGGGAGGAGATCATGTCAATTTAAAGTCCCTGGTCCATCCAGGATAAAGAGCTGGGGCAGTGTCAAACAGGAATAGTTATTATGCCCAGAAAGTTACATTAAACAGAGAAATTTTAGTAAGGCTGTTTCTTTCATAAGTAAAGAATTAGAACTGGACTTGCCTTTTCTGCACTTTGCAAACTCCAATCCCAAGATCATGGCTTTTGGACAATGAAAGTTTCTAGATCTGGAAGGACCTGAATATATCTGAGATTCAGTAATAAGGATGTAAGTACCCCAGTCAAAGATTTTCCATTTCTCCCTGTGCTGATGGTTTGTGGGTTCAAAGGATTTTACTGCAAGGTGAATACCAAGCTTGTCCCCAGAAAGCACAAGGTCAAAGAGTTTTGCCAGTCTGGAAGGAACTGCTCTCCGGGAGCTGCCTTCACCACTGATGAACGGCTCTGTGTTCCGGAGGCCATTCCTTGCTCCAGGCTCCATGGTGTGACATGGGTTCCTGTGGCTCGTCCACCTCTGTCGACTTGCTGTAAGGGGAGATGGCGCTCTTGTTCTCACGTGCTCCCTCTATCTCATAGGAATACCTCAAATAAGTGAACATGACTCTAGTAAATGCCCTTATGGTTGTAACATCCATGCTCAGACCTCGTGTTTTCAAGGAAGAAAAATAAAAACTCTGGTCAGGAACAAAGAGGGCTTTCCTGGTGGCTCAGGGGTAAAGAATCTGCCTGCCAATGCAGGAGATGTGGGTTCAATCCTTGGGTTGGGAAGATCCCCTGGAAAAGGAAATGACAGCCCACTCCACTATTCCTGCCTGGGAAATCTCATGGACAGAGGATCCTGCCAGGCGACAGTCCATGGGGTTGCAAAAGAGTCGGACATGACTGAGTGACTAAACAACAGGAATAAGAGTACGCGGCTCATGTTCACCAGTGACAGGCTGGTGGGTCAGGAGCACAGAAAGGACACTGAGTTCTCTCCTGAAACTCCAAGTTTAACAAACTGCAGCATGGGAGTAACAGAATGAAACTGTGGAGGACTTAGTGTAACAGAAGAGACAATACCAGGTCTGCCACCTGAAGCCCTGACTGTGCGGCATGCTATCTGATGCTAACTCTCTGAGCTGGTCCTCAGTGTCTTCATACACAAAATGGGAATAATACCTGCCTCACAGGTTTGTCCTAAGAATTAAATGGAAACACCTGAACTGCCTGATATTCAGCCATTTTGATGTACAACTATATACATACATATAATACGTGTATATATATGTATCTATCTTATGGTTCACCAACCACAATTCCAGACTTGTAATATATTTATTGGCTGTTGAGCTAAATACAATACATTAAAAGTTGAAGAAACTATGCAAAACAGGTAAAGTATGACTATTTTTACTCCTACTAATACTACCACTGCTATTTTTACTATACTAACCATTATTCTCCATCAATAATATTTATATTTTGTGAAATATAACCTTCCGAATATCACCAGGTAAAGCAAGTGATAAGACACAAGATATAGTCTATCTTAAAAGAGATTTTATTTTTTGCAGCACATACATAGAACTCTGACTATTTATCTTGATGATCCATGAAAAAGATCAATCCTATCATAAAAGATTTTACCTGAAAGTGACCTCTAACCCAAGACCCTGAAAACTCTTCTTAAGCTAATGTCTCCTATTAGCATAGAAGTTGCCAATTTCCATTTTATAGTCTCATTGGCAGCACTGTCAAAACAGCAGCTGGCTTCTGCAATTCAAAACAGAACATCAGTGAATGTTGTAATTCACAGCTGGGCAGAAGAAATGACCACAAAGGATGCTGGTGGCCAACACACCAGTTGGGATAAAGGGACAGACACAGCTTCTGAGAGCCCCCGAGCCTGTCTGTAATGCAATTCATTAGTAAAGGAGGAGGGGAAAAGGAGTAGGAAGAAAAGTAACGCAAGAAAGAGATACTGAGACAGGAAGTAGCTAGAGGAAGGGACAATAATGTAACAGAGAAAAATTGCTGCAGGAAAACAGGATGAAGCATCATTAAGAGTAGTCCACACCTGCTGGGTCTGAAGAGAGGTGAAAATGTTTGCATTAGGCACCAATTAGAGTGAATTATATAACACTTTTTATCTAGCCAGAAAAATTTCTTCCTGACCCCAGCTGATGATCACATGGTACCTTGGACTATGAAGATGAATAGCTCTTGTCATTTTGATCTCTGCATTAGAAATTATCGTCATTCTTATGAAAGAGATAAATTCATTTTAAAGAAGTTATATTAAAGAAATATACCTCAATACTAACTTGTAGCCAAATGTGGATGAACTAGTTTGGGGTAAAAAGGCAGAACATAAAACAAACAAATAAGAATCTCTTCCTTCCAAGTCCCTGCCAGCATGAAAGATTCAAGTATATTTCATTCTTGTTTAACTGCATGGAATGATTTGCCTATGGGTCAAAGACACTACTGAATTTGACAAACTACTGGATCTGGAATTTTTAGCTAAAAATGAACATGGATTCTGATGATGTATTACAAACACATTTGGACCTGAATTAGAATATTTATAGGTTCTATGAAGACCATCAAGATGTAGAGTCAGATATGAGTTAAGTTGGAATAAGTTTACTGTCAAATACTAATCAAAGAGCCAAATAAACTACCTAAAATAATCTGAGGTTTTTAAAGCCAAACAAGTATGTCAAGGGGCTTCCCTTGCGGCTCACTGGTAAAGAATCTGCCTGCAATATGGGAGCCCTGGGTTCAATCTATGGGTTGGGAAGATCCCCTGGAGAAGGGAAAGGCTACCCACTCCAGTATTCTGGCCTGGAGAATTCCATGGACTGTATAGTCTATGGGGTTGCAAAGGGCTGGACACAACTGAGTGACTTTCACTTTCAAGTATGTCAAGAATGAAAATGCCTCTGAGTGGAAGAACTTTTATTCAGGTCTCTCTACTTCAGTCAATGTGCCCAGAGTATGGCTTCTGACACCATGGAGAGCTCTGATCTATGGTTCCAGCACAGAAAGTGATATTCCAGATGAGACTAACTGGTCAGCAACCTACCCATCACGCTACAGATGACAGGAATAATGTGTTTCTGCAAGATGGTATTATACCACTGGTGAGTGGTTCACATGAGAGTTTTACTTGGTACACAGGCTAATATTGGTTTATCTATATGAATATCTTATACATCAAATCCATTCTATACAATTCTTTTAAGATAAGTTTATATAAGTAAAAGTGAGCTGACAAACATTAAACTTATAATGTGTGGGATACACAAAACATAATGTGAAAGTAGTGTCCAACTCTTTGCAACCACATGGACTATAGAGTCCATGGAATTCTCCAGGCCAGAATACTGGAGTGGGTAGCTGTTCCCTTCTCCAGGGATTCTTTCCAAACCAGGGATCAAACCCAGGTCTCCCATATTGCAGGTGGATTCTTTACAAGCTGAGCCACCAGGGAAGCCCAAGAATACTGGTGTGGGTAGCCTATGTCTTCTCCAGGGGTTCTTTCTGACCCAGGAATTGAACTGGGGTCTTCTTTACCAGCTGAGCTACCAGGATTGTGATGCTGGGCCTTAAATGATCAAAGTTTGCAAAACAGTAGCTTAGATGAAGGTATAGGGGGCTGTTGGCCAAATTTCCAGATGGTGCAAAGCAAAGAGGGATGTAGCCAATGTCTGATGAGAGAATCTTGTTGGGGAAGGGGGAATGCTGAGCCAAAACTGAAAATAACAATAACAGAAGCATAATTTTTCATATTTTAAGTGTAAAACATCAGAACAAGCATAGGAGGCATGGAGCCTCATTTCACTACAACTTATGTGAAAACACTTGCTATAAACCTGTATGCACATCAAGGAACAATAGTTAGAACCAGACAGGGAACAAGGGACTGGTTCAAAATTGGGAAAAGAGTATGTCAAGGCTGTACACTGTCACCCTGCTTATTTAACTTATATGCAGAGTACCATCACACGAAATGCTGGGCTGGGTAAATCACGAGCTGGAATTGAAATTTTCAGGAGAAAAATCAACAATCTCAGATATGCAGATGATACCACTCTAATGGCAGAAAGTGAAGAGGAACTAAACAGCCTCTTGATGAGGGTGAAAGAGCAGAGAGGAAAAGCTAGCTTGAAACTCAACATTCAAAAAACTAAAATCATGACATCCAGTCCCATCACTTCATGGCAAACAGAAGGGAAAAAAGCGGAAACAGTAATTTTATTTTCTTGGGCTCCAAAATCACTATGGATGGTGACTGCAGCCATGAAATTAGAAGAGGCTTGCTCCTTGGAAGAAAAGCTATGACAAACCTAGATAGCATATTAAAAAAAGCAGAGATATGACTTTGCCAATAAAGGTCCATGCAGTCAAAGCTATGGTTTTTCCTGTAGTCATCTACAGATGTGATAGTTGGACCATAAAGAAGGCTGAGCACTGAAGAATCAATGCTTTCAGATTGTGGTTGCTGGAGAAAACTCTTGAGAGTCCCTTGGACTGCAAGGAGATCAAATCAGTCAATCCTAAAGGAAATCATATGTGCGTAGATTTGTCTCTGGGCTTTCTATTTTATTCCATTGATCTATATTTCTGTCTTTGTGCCAGTACCATACTGTCTTGATAACTGTGGCTTTGTAGTAGAGCCTGAAGTCAGGTAGGTTGATTCCTCCAGTTCCATTCTTCTTTCTCAAGATCGCTTTGGCTATTCGAGGTTTTTTGTTTTTCCATACAAATTGTGAAATTATTTGTTCTAGCTCTGTGAAGAATACTGTTGGTAGCTTGATAGGGATTGCATTGAATCTATAAATTGCTTTGGGTAGTATACTCGTTTTCACTATATTGATTCTTCCAATCCATGA
>NW_011494717.1:4187922-4189479 GCF_000754665.1 Bison bison bison | reverse complement strand
AGATGGCTAACAAACACATGAAAAGATGCTCAACATCACTCATTATCAGAGAAATGCAAATCAAAACCACTATGAGGTACCATTTCACACCAGTCAGAATGGCTGCGATCCAAAAGTCTACAAATAATAAGTGCTGGAGAGGGTGTGGAGAAAAGGGAACCCTCTTACACTGTTGGTGGGAATGTAAACTAGTGCAGCCACCATGGAGAACAGTGTGGAGATTCCTTAAAAAACTGGAAATAGAACTGCCTTATGATCCAGCAATCCCACTGCTGGGCATACACACTGAGGAAACCAGAAGGGAAAGAGACACGTGTACCCCAATGTTCATCACAGCACTGTTTATAATAGCCAGGACATGGAAGCAACCTAGATGTCCATCAGCAGATGAATGGATAAGAAAGTGGTGGTACATATACACAATGGAGTATTACTCAGCCATTAAAAAGAATACATTTGAATCAGTTCTAATGAGGTGGATGAAACTGGAGCCTATTATACAGACTGAAGTAAGCCAGAAGGAAAAACACCAATACAGTATACTAACGCATATATATGGAATTTAGAAAGATGGTAACAATAACCTGGTGTACGAGACAGCAAAAGAGACACTGATGTATAGAACAGTCTTATGGACTCTGTGCGAGAGGGAGAGGGTGGGAAGATTTGGGAGAGTGACATTGAAACATGTAGAATATCATGTATGAAACGAGATGCCAGTCCAGGTTCGATGCACGATACTGGATGCTTGGGGCTGGTGCACTGGGACGACCCAGAGGGATGGTGTGGGGAGGGAGAAGGGAGGAGGGTTCAGGATGGGGAACACATGTATGCCTGTGGCGGATTCATTTTGATATTTGGCAAAACTAATACAATTATGTAAAGTTTAAAAATAAAATAAAATTTAAAAAAAAAAATAAATAAATAAAGGAAATCAACCCTGAATATTCATTGGAAGGACTGTTGCTGAAGCTGAACTCCAATACTTTTTGTCACCTGATGCAAAAAGCCAACTCATTGGAAAAGACTGATGCTGGCAAAGACGGAAGGCAAAAGAAGGGGGCGCAGAGGATGGGATGGTTAGACAGCATAACCAACTCAATGGACATAAATTTGAGCAAACTTTAAGAGATACTGGAGAACTGAGGAGCCTGATATGCTGTAGTGTAGTAAAATACTACCCCTGGTAGTCCATGGGGTCACAAAGAGTCAGACACAACTTAGCAACTGAATAACAACTTATGCTTATGTTCTCCTTCACAGTATATAGTTGCATTCACAAATCTTCTCCCTTTCAGCTTTAAATGAACACAGTTCAATATGGGTAAAGAAATCCCTAAAAGTCTAATTGAATTTGGCATGTAAATAGAAGAATATAATAGAAGAGGAGGGCAGTGTGAATCACATTCCAGAAAGGGAAAGAGAAAAAAAAAAACAAGTGCTATCATTTTAATCATGTTTTCTGATATTGTAGTTAAGATGAAATGAAATGTTTTCAGTCTTCTACCGTTTTACAACATAGAGTTTTGCTCTTCCTATACTTCTGTTCCCCTTTGT
>NW_011494717.1:4186394-4187528 GCF_000754665.1 Bison bison bison | reverse complement strand
TGTCAATTATCTGGGAATTTATAACTACTTTATTTTTAATGTCATTAAGTGGACAATACATGTTTAATTTACTTTCAATTTTAAAACTAAAGTTACAACATATTTACTCTTACCCTTTAAATGGCTGCTCTTCTACCTTTTTATGTCACAGGATGTAGATTCATGACCTTTGCTTCTTCTTTCTTTCTTCTTCACTTATCTCCCTATCAGAAAGAGTCTATACATGTGTGTGTGTGTGTACTGTGTGTACTTGACTGGTAGAGAATCTGAACCTTTTTGTAGCTGAATATGTTTTTCTATTGCTTGTCAACATTAAAAAAAAAAAAGAGAGAGAGAGAGAGAAACAATGAAGCTGGGCAAAATATCCTCAAACCACAAAAATGTTCCTTCAAAAGTTTATAGACTTTCAACCACTATCTTCTGACAGTTGGTGTTACAGACAAAGAAATGGAGACTACTACCCTGAAATTTCTCCTGGCAATCTTGATTCGAGCTTGTGCTTCTTCCAGCCCAGCATTTCTCATGATGTACTCTACATATAAGTTAACTAAGCAAGGTGACAATATACAGCCTTGACATACTCCTTTTCCTATTCGGAACCAGTCTGTTGTTCCATGTCCAGTTCTAACTGTTGCTTCCTGATCTGCATATAGGTTTCTCAAGAGGCAAGTCAGGTGGTCTGGTATTCCCATCTCTTGAAGAATTTTCCACAGTTTATTGTGATCCACACAGTCAAAGTCTTTGGCAGTCAATAAAGCAGAAATAGATGTTTTTCTGTAACTCTCTTGCTTTTTTGATGATCCAGTGGATGTTGGAAATTTGATCTCTGGATCCTCTGCCTTTTCTAAAACCAGCTTGAACATATGGAAGTTCACGGACACCACTCTTATGGCAGAAAGTGAAGAGTCACTAAAAAGCCTCTTGATGAAAGGGAAAGTGGAGAGTGAAAAAGTTGGCTTAAAGCTCAATATTCAGAAAACGAAGATCATGGCATCTGGTCCCATCACATCATGGCAAATAGATGGGGAAACAGTGGAAACAGTGTCAGACTTTATTTTTCTGGGCTCCAAAATCACTGCAGATGGTGACTGCAGCCATGAAATTAAGATGCTCACTCCTTGGAAGAAAGTTATG
>NW_011494717.1:4180946-4186248 GCF_000754665.1 Bison bison bison | reverse complement strand
TTGAGACAGCCCTTGGACTGCAAGGAGATCCCACCAGTTCATTCTAAAGGAGATCAGTCCTGGGTGTTCTTTGGAAGGAATGATGCTAAAGCTGAAACTCCAGTACTTTGGCCACCTCATGCAAAGAGTTGACTCATTGGAAAAGACTCTGATGCTGGGAGGGATTGGGGGCAGGGGGAGAAACGGACGACAGAGGATGAGATGGCTGGATGGCATCACTGACTCAATGGACGTGAGTTTGAGTGAACTCCAGGAGATGGTGATGGTGACGGACAGGGAGGCCTGGCATGCTGAGATTCATGGGTTCGCAAAGAGTTGGACACGACTGAGCAACTGAACTGAACTGAACTGAAGCCTGAAATTGGTTTTCCTTTAAAACACTGTATTTTTAGTTTTTCTTTTTTTCCTTTTACTGAATGCTTATGTGTTACAGTGTGTATTTATTGCAGTACAAATTTCTGTTACACTATATCTATGTATTTTCTTTTACTGATCACATAATACTGTAAAATCCTTCAGTCTATGTTTTGATGTTTATTTAGGTAGAATAAAAAAAACATGACTTATTTTCCATGATATATTTTTGGTTATTAATTAGTCTTGTATTATTCTCTGTCCATCACATTTATCATGTTTTTATTACTCTGATTTTTATTTACTTTGTTGTTCTCTACTTTGAGATATCGTCTCAAATTTGTTATCTGCATTACAAATTAATTATTGTAGCATTGATCCTACTTTTTATGAACTCATCATGCTCTTGCATTCTTAAGTTTCCTTGCAAATCTTCCTCATCTCATCTTTCATCTTTCCTTATTTCTTCTCCAATACATCATTTACCTTTGTCTCTCCTAAAAGTTTTTATAAAGTATAATCCTATTTTGTAAAATATAATCTTTTCTCACTCTAAGAAGAATTTCAAACAGTGCCCTGGAATTCCTAGAATTGAGAATGTACTGTTTTCAAAAATCTTCCTCTGGTCTCCCCTTAGTCTGTAGTATCCCTTCACTGGCCAGATGAAGAATCCCCCACCCTCCACTATTTCTCGTCTTCTCATCCTTGAATGAGGCAAGATTAATTCATAATTTCACAGTCATATTTGTTAACAGACAGAGGCTTCATCTTGTTGTCTTTCACTAAAGTTCATCCCCCCCACCTTTTTTTTTTTTAAATCAAGTAAATACCATCTTTACGGCTAAGGTTAAAAACAATACAAAATAACAACTTAAGGATCAACTTTGATACTTCCTTCTCTCAGACTTGGTATATTCTGGTGCACTAGTGAGTCTTATGGGTTTAATCAAATAAATAACACATACACTTCACTTCTGTGCTGTCATACTGCTAGCCCCAGTCTCCGTGATCTCTGGCTTAGGCAGTTTAGTCTCCTAACTGATTTTCCTAAGTCTACTTTTCTCTTGCCCAGAGCAATCTTTTTCAATGTAGATAAACTTCTGCTTCCCAGGTGAAGTCTCTTCACTGGCTTCCCATCTCTTTCACTCAGGACGAACAATCAAGTAACTTCAGATTACCTACAAGATTCTGCTTATCCTGGCAACTGCTCAACTCACCAGAAACAGCTGGCACCCTCTCTAGCTGAGATTTCCCTTCAGGTTCTTAAATAGAGTCTTCTCCCTTCTGTCATAAGATCTTTGCATTTGCTGTTTCTTTTAACAGAAAAGCTCCCAATTCCCACTCCATACAAAATATCTAGCTAATACTTACACAAATTTTAGTGTTTCAGCTCAAATTACATCTTTGGGGGAAATCTTCCTTGACATTTTAGAGAGCATTAGTGCCCCTGTTACATATTCCAAGATTACACTTTCATTTTCCTTTATAGTATACATCACAATGTATAAACTATATTCCTGCCATTTTTGGCCTACCAATTTCTTCCATTTAACAACTCTACAGCATAATAACTATCTGTTTTGATTAACATTTGTTGAATTAATAATTGAATCTCTGTGTCCTCTTCTCAGATCTACATTTGGAAAACAGGCTGAAGTGCATAACTCCTAATTCAATCCATTTCAAGCAGGATTTCAAGCTCATTCTGTCATGACGTACCGAAGAGGCATATTGTGTGTGAGAAAAAATACAATTCCCAGCATGCAGGAGAAGCAGGGCTCTGAGCCTTGCCCACAATAGCTGATATTAAGGATCCACCCCATTTCCTCCAGGAAAGCTGGTTCTACCAGCTTACTGCCCCAAGCCCTCCCCAATCAATTTAGGATCCAGTTAGGTTCTGTTTATTTTGGACTTTTATCTCAAAAGTCACCTCTCTGATAGTGATAAAGTAGCCTCTTCAACTTACTATATCTTCTCTTCCTGTTTTCTTTTCTTCTTCATAATGAACACAGTTTATTGATTTTGTATTATGTGTCTGACACTCCACAAACTTCCTGAACACAGAGACCTCACTTGTGTTGCTTCCACCATGTCCAGTCACACAGGACAGATGGATAGGACTGGACTAAAATGAGGCAGGCTATAGAGCTATCTCCTTCGTATTATCAAAGACGGGCTTAATTCAGAGCTGCTGAGCAACCTTCTTTGCTCCGGGGACATCACTGACGAGATGTCCTTTTCCAATGTAGACATACCCCCTCCACAGGTCACAGACCCAGTTTGAGACGTGTCCATGAGATTATGTGAACAGAGAGAAGAGTTCTCTTCTCACGTGAAGTGAACAGAGAGAGAGTTGCTCTGATTTGGTCCCAGAGGAGCTGGAAGAGCAGAAGGGGAGGGGACAGCAGATCAGGAAAAGTCTAGTCTCATCCCATCTTTTCAGCCTTGGAGCCTTGAGTTCATGTCTCATGTCACTAAGGATGAGTGGGACCTGTACAGAGAGAGGCCCTGCCTTTTGGATTTGAACTGTTCCAGGGCCAGCTGCTTCCACAGAAAGCCTAAGCCAGAAATATGGTCTCAGAGCAGGAATGACCTGGCCAAGATGGAACATAAGCTCAGCCAACAGGATGGGGGCCTGATAAAATACCCTTCCTCCTCGTGTGAATTAAGAACTCAGTTAAGGATGATGTTTTTCCTGCTTCATTGACCCCAAGTGATGGGTTTGGTTTCAGAACAAAATCATGAGAAGTTTCACGTTGATACCATTGCAGGAAGCAGAGCTTTCCTCCATTGTCTTTAGATAGAAGTTGGCACATTTCCTTCTTCTCTCCTCATCCCCTTTCTTACCTCCTATTACTTTTGACACTTTTTGGTAGAAAGATTGTTCTGTCCAAAGAGATGTGAAATATTCTAGATGTATTGCACTGAGGGCATGTGTAGCACAAATCAACTTGCCTTGAGCTTCTCTGATATATAGCCAGTATTTTAATGTTCCCATTTATACCGATCTGTAATACATCTTCATAGTGTTGGCTTAATCACAAATGACAAGGGTGGAAAATGTAATAAAGACAGGGGCACATTAATCCACTTTGTATGAAAATGTGGAAAGGTAATCCAATTTTGAACTGCTTGCTTTTAAAAAAATATAAAAGTTTGTAAGATTTCTGCATCTTAGTTGGGGAGATGGCAGTCAATCCTAAAGAGCAATATTTCAGGATAATGAGGCCTTGGTACCTTGAGTGTGTGCACAGCGGTTGTGGGCCCAGGCTGAGAAATGAAGCCACAGGCTCTGGGAAGCATGCTGCCTGATCTACTAGAAGCCTCTTTGTCAGGAGATACGATGCAGTCAGCATCCAGGCAAGTTCATTCTGTGTGGGTCTCAGAGATTCTAGAGCCAGGCATGCTTTTGTGCCTTTCTCAGCTCAACTCCTAAGGCTAGTTCAAATGAAAGATAATTCTGACTCTGCTCCCTAAAGACAAGCCTGGGCTCATTTTGTGAAAAGTCCATAGAAAGGAGGTAGATGTGGCTGGAGCACGTTTCCTGCAGGGGAGTCAGGATGAGAGAGGGTGGTTATGGTGACGTCAGGTTTATCTTAAACCACTGCTGATGTCATTGTGACTACTAGGTATGCTTGTACTTGGGGGTGGTATTCACTGCGTGCTGGACAGGGATGTACGTTTAGTGCTCACTCTGGTCAGGAGCACAGCAAGGGAAACGTGAAATCTGGACTTAAAAGATGTAGAGATGCAATTTCATCTTTGATTTTCTCTATGACATTAGCCATATGGTTTTACCCATCTGAACCTCAGTTTCCTTATCAATAAAACATAGGTTGTAGTAAGCTGCTCATAGAATTGTTAAAAATACAGAACCCAGCAATTTCACTGCTATATATCCATTCAAGAGAAATGAAAACAAAACCTGTAAAATGTCTGTACATTAATATGCATGGAAGCATTACTCATAATAGTAAAACATGGAAAAAACCCAACATATCCATCAACTGCTGGATGAATAAACAAAATGTGGTACATCCATACAATGGAGCATTATTCCTCCATAAAAAGGAATAAATCACTAATTAAGTGCTGCAATATGCATGGACCTTAAACACATGATTCTACGTAGAACAGACTCATCACAAAAGATAATATATTATACAATTATTTTCATATGAAATGCCAAAAAAAGGGTAATATAAAGAGACAAAAAGCCCTTATTCCTTAGGGCTGGTGAGGTGAGGAATAGAGAAGTAACAGCTAAAGAGTACAGAACTTCTTTCTGAAGAGATGAAAAATTGAGTATAAAGTTGACCATGGTGATAGTTGCATTTACCTGTTAATATGCCTAAAACCATTGAATTATACATGCTAAATAGGTAAAATATATGTTATATGAATTAAGACTTCCCTGGTGGCTCAGATGGTAAAGTGTCTGCCTACAATGCAGGAGACCTGGGTTTGATCTCTGGGTGGGGAAGATTCTCTGGAGAAGGAAATGGCAACCCACTCCAGTACTCTTGCCTGGAAAATCCCATGGGAGGAGCCTGGTAGGCTACAGTCCATGGTGTCACAAAGAGTCTGATACAAATGAGCAACTTTACTTCACTTTCATGTTATATGGTTTTAGAAAAGGCAGGGGAACCAGAGATCAAATTGCCAACATCTGCTGGATCATGGAAAAAGCAAGAGAGTTCCAGAAAAACATCTATTTCTGCTTTATTGACTATGCCAAAGCCTTTGACTGTGTGGATCACAATAAACTGTGGAAAATTCTGAAAGAGATGGGAATACCAGACCGCCTGATCTGCCTCTTGAGAAATGTATGCAGGTCAGGAAGCAACAGTTAGAACTGGACATGGAACAACAGACTGGTTCCAAATAGGAAAAGGAGTACGTCAAGGCTGTATATTGTCACCCTGCTTATTTAACTATATGCAGACTA
>NW_011494717.1:4177395-4180447 GCF_000754665.1 Bison bison bison | reverse complement strand
TCCAGTAGTCATGTATGGATGTGAGAGTTGGTCTGTGAAGAAGGCTGAGCACCGAAGAATTGATGCTTTTGAACTGTGGTGTTGGAGAAGACTCTTGAGAGTCCCTTGGGCTGCAAGGAAATCCAACCAGTCCATTCTGAAGGAGATCAGCCCTGGGATTTCTTTGGAAGGAATGATGCTAAAGCTGAAACTCCAGTACTTTGGCCACCTCATGCGAAGAGTTGACTCATTGGAAAAGACTCTGATGCTGGGAGGGATTGGGGGCAGGAGGAGAAGGTGACAACAGAGGATGAGATGGCTGGATGGCATCACTGACTCGATGGACTCTGAGTCTGAGTGAACTCCGGGAGTTGGTGATGGACAGGGAGGCCTCGCGTGCTGCGATTCTTGGGGTCGCAAAGAGTCAGACAGGACTGAGCGACTGAACTGAACTGAATAGTTATTTTTAAAAAAGAAATATACAGGTAATATAAGAAAAGGCTCCTATTCTAAAGTAGGCATATGAGAAGAACTAAATAAATAACTAGTATTATTACTCACCATCATCTCTACTCCAATATATATACAACTTACATAGTGGTAAATGTATAGAAAGTCTGGAATGTAATAGGCTTGCTTGTATTTCACATTTTTAGAACTGACAGGGGTCCACTCTGAAAACAAATACAAATGTGGTATTAACTCACATAGCCTTGCAATCACAGTCAACTCATCCTTCCCTCCATGACCTCACCCTGGGGCAGTGCTCCTCCTCCACAGCTCCCAGCCCTCTTCTAGGGCAATGGGCTCACGTGTCTGCTCCAGGCCTTCGTCTGCAGTGCCTCAGCCCTCTGAGAAAGGGCCTGACTGAGTGAATCAAGTCAGCCCTGATCAGGAACCCGAACAATTGGTAAAGACCCTTTTTCACAGAACACAGCATCTTAGCACCCCTGAGAAATCACCACACGTGGACAGACATATGGCCCAAGAGCAGAGAAGGGACCAGAGCAGGGGACATGACATCAGTCATCATCTGCAGGTGCATCTCCAACTTCCAGCCGGCCTGTAGTGCCCTGCAGTAGTGGATTGGTACTGTGTCAATTCAGTTAAGTGAAAACCATCCTTCTCTGCAGAATCCTGAGCCACAAAAGACGTCCTCCACAAGATTAACAGGGCCAGTGTGAAGAAGCAGCCATATTCTTTAAAGTGATGGCAGGAATTACCTGGTCCAGTGGTTAGCACTCCGTGCCTCCAAAGCTAGGAGCCCAGGTTCAATCCCTGATCAGGGAACTAATATCTCACAAGCAGAGCAGCATGGCCAAAAAACAAAACACACATACACACACACAAACCAGAAAAACATACAGCAAAAACAAAAAAACACAACAAAACAAATAAAAACAAAGACTAATTTAAAAAGTAAAAATAAACACAAAATAAAATGATGGCTTCTCTGAATTGGTTCTGGGTTGTCTGGAATTGATCCTCTGCCTTGATGAGAAAGTTAAAGTGTTCCTGACCCTATCTACAATGGTAAAGGAGTCTCTACTAGTTCATGCCATGCATTAATACAACCAACCCACTCCAGTATTCTTGCCTAGAGAATCCTGTGGATGGCGGAGCCTAGTGGGCTGCTGTCCATAGGGTCGCACAGAGTCAGACACCACTGAGGCGACTTAGCAAGTGTGTGTGCGTGTTTTATTAATCACCTGTATACACTTTTAATTAAAGGGCCTATAGAATGTGATGAGGTAGAATGTGATCAAGTATTTACAGTCATAAGAAACTGTAGGACAAATAAATTGCATGATATGGTTGATTGGCTATGTCTAAGTGCACCAAATTTCTAGTTCAAGGTCTGTGTGTGACAGACATGCCTTAAGGTAACCCCCAGTGACTTGGACCCTTGTATGATCTTCATTCTTGGAGTCCTTGTTGAACCTGTGACTTAATAGAACATGAAAAATGTACAAATCCCATCATAATGCAATTACATTATGTTATAGAAGACTACATCACAGCAGACTAGAGAGAGATCCTTCTGCTGGCTTTAAAGAAACAAGCCAAGGCTTCCCTGGTGGCTCGGCGGTAAAGAATCCACCTGCCAATGTAGGAGACATGGGTTCAAATCCCTGATCCGGGAATATGCCTTGGGGTAACTAAGCCAGTGTGCCACAACCATTGAGCCTGTGCTCTAGAGCCCAGGAGCCACAACTACCGAAGCCCACACACTCCAGAGCCTGTGCTCTGCAACGAGAGAAGCCACCACAATGAGAAGCCCATGCACTGCGACTAGTGAGTAGCCCTCATTCTCTGCAACTAGAGAAAAAGCCCGTGCAGCAATGGAAACCCACCACAGCCAAATAAAGTAAATAAATCACTTTTAAAAAAGAAAGAAAGGTTTATCAATTTTATTTATCCTTTCAAAGAACCAGCTTTTGGCTTTGTTGATTTTTGCTATGGTCTTTTTTGTTTCTTTTGCATTTATTTCTGCTCTAATTTTTAAGATTTCTTTCCTTCTACTAACCCTGGGGTTCTTCATTTCTTCCTTTTCTAGTTGCTTTAGGTGTAGAGTTAGGTTATTTATTTGACTTTTTTCTTGTTTCTTGAGGTGTGCCTGTATTGCTATGAACTTTCCCCTTAGGACTGCTTTTACTGTGTCCCACAGGTTTTGGGTTGTTGTGTTTTCATTTTCATTCGTTTCTATGCAAATTTTGACTTCTTTTTTTTTTTTTTTGATTTCTTCTGTGATTTGTTGGTTATTCAGCAGGGTGTTGTTCATCCTCCATATGTTGGAATTTTTAATAGTTTTTCTCCTGTACTTGAGATCTAATCTTACTGCATTGTGGTCAGAAAAGATGCTTGGAATGATTTCTATTTTTTTGAATTTACCAAGGCTAGCTTTATGGCCCAGGATGTGATCTATCCTGGAGAAGGTTCCATGTGCCAGACTCATCAAGAAACAAAAGGAGAAAAATCAAATCAATAAAATTAGAAACGAAAATGGAGAGATCACAACAGACAACACAGAAATACAAAGGATCATAAGAGACTATTATCAACAATTATATGC
>NW_011494717.1:4169546-4175537 GCF_000754665.1 Bison bison bison | reverse complement strand
AAATATACAAGCAACTCCTACAGCTCAACTCTAGAAAAATAAATGACCCAATCAAAAAATGGGCCAAAGATCTAAATAGACATTTCTCCAAAGAAGACATACAGATGGCTAACAAACACATGAAAAGATGCTCAACATCACTCATTATCAGAGAAATGCAAATCAAAACCACTATGAGATACCATTTCACACCAGTCAGAATGGCTGTGACCCAAAAGTCTACAAATAATAAGTGCTGGAGAGGGTGTGGAGAAAAGGGAACCCTCTTACACTGTTGGTGGGAATGCAAACTAGTACAGCCACTATGGAGAACAGTGTGGAGATTCCTTAAAAAACTGGAAATAGAACTGCCTTATGATCCAGCAATCCCACTGCTGGGCATACACACTGAGGAAACCAGAAGGGAAAGAGACACGTGTACCCCAATGTTCATCGCAGCACTGTTTATAATAGCCAGGACATGGAAACAACCTAGATGTCCATCAGCAGATGAATGGATAAGAAAGTGGTGGTACATATACACAATGGAGTATTACTCAGCCATTAAAAAGAATACATTTGAATCAGTTCTAATGAGGTGGATGAAACTGGAGCCTATTATACAGAGTGAAGTAAGCCAGAAGGAAAAACACCAATACAGTATACTAACGCATATATATGGAATTTAGAAAGATGGTAACGATAACCCTGTATACGAGACAGCAAAAGAGACACTGATGTATAGAACAGGCTTATGGACTCTGTGGGAGAGGGAGAGGGTGGGAAGATTTGGGAGAATGGCATTGAAACATGTGAAATGTCATGTATGAAACGAGATGCCAGTCCAGGTTCAATGCACAATGCTGGATGCTTGGGGCTGGTGCACTGGGACGACCCAGAGGGATGGTATGGGGAGGGAGGAGGGAGGAGGGTTCAGGATGGGGAACACATGTATAATTTTTTTTTAATTAAAATTGAATAAAAAAAATAATAATAAAAAAAAAAAGAAAGAAAAACAGCCTTCATGATTTCTGCAGTTGCAAAGAAATGGATTCTGCCAAGAAATCTGTATGCTTGGAGGAGGTCTTGCACCTCAGTGAAGACACCGGTTCCAATGGAAGTTCTGACTGTCATTTTGTGCAGCCCTAAATTAGGGACTCAGCTAAGCTGTACCTGGAATCCTGACACACAGAATCTGCAAGATATAAAATGGAAGTTGCTTCAAGCAGCTAAGTTTGTGGTCATTTGTTATGCAGCAAGAGAAAACTAATACAGCGAGAGACCTGGAAGTCTCTTTGGCTGCCTTAAGAAAAACATTGATATCCTAGAGCCAAGAGCTCAAGATTTTTGAAAACCAAACTCAAAGTTTAATCTTACAGATGGTTGAATTAAAATTAAATTCTCAATTTTGTAAGCTCTCATATTAAACTTAAGGAGCTGAATGGACATAAGAGGGGCTCTGAAAATTACATTGAGGACATATGAGGTGATTTCAGTAAGCTGGTGACCATTAATCCCTACAGTTTGCCAAGTAGCCTGAGGAGGTTAGTTTTCCCTTGCTTAATGCTCTTCTAATGGCCCCTCCTGGAATTGAGTTACCTGCTGATTGTCCTGAGGACATATCCTCAGCACCTTTTCCTACGCCTTTAGTAATAATCAGATTCAGGTTCTAGCAGCTGAGTCACACTATATGAGGTGCAAACTATATGACCAGTGAAGAGATATAATACATACCCAAATAAGTACATAAATTCTACAATTTAAATCAACTAAATCCATGTGTGTGAGAATAGGACCAAAGACTATTGGATAAGAATGGAAAGAATCTAATATTGGATTGAATCACATTTATTCACATAGGCTTACTAAAGAGATTCTGGACTCAATATTTTAACTCAAGTGTTTGGAATGATTTTACCAGCTTGCTTGGTTGGTTGACTGAAATTTGGACTCAAAAGTGACCTATGTTAAATGAAGGATCTCTAGGTCTGAGGAACAGAAGTCTGAGTTGAGTCGCCACAGAAAACAGTCATGCCCTGTCAATCAACCCCCAGTATTCACAGACACAGAAGGACTGAAAGGGGAGACTGAGACCCCTTGAGAAATGATGCTGCCATATTGTCAACATTTATACTGTAAATCCTTCCCTGGCCTTTGCAGAGGAGTCTGTGGCTTAACTATTTACCAGGTGATAATGCAATGGCCAAGATAAAGTAATCACACTTTCCAGGGATCACTGACACTGCTATGAATCGACTTTAATTCACAGAGATCCATAATCCCACTTTAGTGAGAAAAGAGGCTTTTATGAAGGTGGGATGATTAATGGGACTTTGTTGGGTTCAGACTCACAGTGGACCCAAAGAGTCACTAATCATACTCTGTGTTTACTTTCCCAGATTCTGGTAGAATTCTCCACATACAGCCTGACCTGTAGGATGTGGACTACTTTTTTGTTTGTTTGGAAACCACGTGACATGCAGGATCTTCGTTCCCCAATCAGGAATGGAACCCATGCCCTTTGCAGTGGGAGTGTGGAGTTTCTACTGCTGGACCACCAGGAAGTCCCAGATATGGGCTATTATTATAGTAAAAGTAAAGTGGAAAGTACTCTGTTTCCCTCTATCAAAATAGTAAACCAGAGAGACTGCAGAGATTAGTGGTACCATAAAGGACTGAAAGACACATGGGTCCTTCCACACCCCTACTCAATTTGCCCAAGCAAAAGATTAACTGGTCTTGGAGATGACAATCATTAGTAAAAACTTAGTCACATGATGACTTCACCTGAATATATGGATTCATTGTTGGAACAAATCAACATATACCGTGGGAACCAGTATGGATCAATTGATCTGATAAATGTTTTTTTCTCTACATTCGTCAGTAAAGATGAAAAAGTTGACTTTGGCTGGCAAGGCCAGCAATATATCCTCACTGTTCCACCCAGGACTAACTTTCCCGTCCTTTGTCATAATTTAGACCATAGCATCTTTAAGAGCCTTCACTCTGTATGGTGCAGCCTGCAGGTACCATAGACTATAAGGAACAGGTAATACGGTGGAAATAAGTGGTAGTTATTTCTGATCTCAGACCAGGCAACTTTTAGCTTCCGATGTTAAAGTTAAATATGTTCTCACTTTACAATGAATCAGTAACTTCAAAGCTTTGGGGGCAAAGTTACACATTTAATGAGACATTTCCCTTACACAGAAAAATAAAGGTACTGATGATCCTTCCCTCAAGAGTAACTCAGAGAATTAAACAAGATAGTCAAGGTAAATATAGTGTCTTAGACACAGTAATTGCTAAGTAAACATTAATCATATTGGAGAAAAATGACACAAAAGATGGTCATAATACATTAAATGAAAACTACTACAAAATATGACAGATATACCCCATATACATGTGTGTGTATAAACTTTTCTGTTATGGGTTTAGAGGTAATTTACATTACATTCCTTTTGTGTGTATTTTCTACCATTAAAAAAATCCAGGTTTTTAGTTCTACTGAGTGCACTTGGTGGGCAAAAGTAGTAACTTCTGCAGATACACTGAAATGCACATGTGCACCAGAGGATAGGAAATAAATCTCACAGAAATTCAAGGGCCTGCTGCCAACTCAGTTAAACTTGGTGTCTGGCGATCTAGGGTATATCAAGAAGGATAAGTTGCTGCATTTTGCTCCTCTTACCAAAACGGGGCACACTGTGCTGTGGGTCTCTTTGGGTTTCAGAGCTAATATATACCTCAGGTAGCACCCTCCTCTATTTCATTTGCCAAGGAACCTAGAAGGCTTCTAGAACAAGATCCCAGAGCAAGAAAGGTTTGGCAACAAGCCAAGAGAGCCAGACTGGCACCTCTGCCACTTAGGTCACGAGACCGGGGAGATCCTCCAGTATTTGGAGTGTGTGTGGCAGATAAGATGTTGTCAAGGAGCCTTTGTCAGTCCTCTATGTGAAGATCTGACCACACACTCAGGGAAATCATCTGCTTCCCAGGGACTTATAGAGGTCTGGGTGTGGTCTCCTCTGTCTAAATAAAATTTTGGGTAATCTGTTTATTTAAATATAGCCTTCATTAAGGAAAAAAAAAAAACTATTCATAAATGTTAAGTGAAATTTTAAACCCTGGTTCAAGGAAAACAAACACACCTCAGCAGAACCTCAAAAATACTGCTGGAATTCTACTTATACCTACTCTACAAGGGTTATCGTTCTTATTTAAACACCACATTTTACATTTTCAAAAATACAATTGTTCATCATGTACTCTTTTATATCTGACTTCTTCTGGTTAACATTATCTCTTGAGATTTATCCATACCATTGCATGTAGCAATGGTTCATTCATTCTCATTGCTGTTTATTATTCTATTTTCTGAACTATCTACTAATCCTTATACCTACCTGCTATGTTTTACAGATTAGGGTTGGCATAAACTTAAATGCAAAAACCTCAGACTCTAATGACTAAGTTTATTCGAGGAGATATGAGGAAATGTGGGGGAAGATGATAATTTTAGAAATCCCCTCTGGATCATCCTTGATACAAAACCATAATGATTTATTTACTGAGATGGGGGAGGGATCATTACAACAGAGATTTCCACTCTCTACTGAATACATACCATTTAATATACCAGACTGAGAATTAACTTCAGCAAACACTGGCCAGATATAAATACCTGGGAGTTTCTATCAGCCCTGACCAGTGGCTGAGATACTGAAGTTTACTAGCAGGAACTGAAAGGTGGACCACTGATCAAGAAAGTGATGGGTAAGGAAAGGTGGAACTAAAGATGTGATCCCAACTTCTGGAAAGGGGACAGCTAAGAAGCTGTTCATACAAATGGGGACATGTCATCTATTACTTTATGCAACAGATTTCCACAGCTTTCTATCAGGAACCACTTTGGGTCCTCTCAGTTTGCCTCCTGTGATCTTTATGCCTATCATTTTACTTTTCAGCAATGAAGACAACACAGCTCTTAAAGCCTGTTTCCTCATCTTTAAATAAGGATAATACCTACATGCACAGTTTTGCTGAAAGGATTAATAAATAAATGTATACACAAGAAATGGTGTTACAAGTGCCATTAAAGAAAGCCATTTGAATCTTTAGACACCACTTCTAGCAGTCATTGTCCATTTAATATGCAAGTATTATGTTGACAAATATCAATGACAGAAGAAGCTGCTGCTGTTTTATTTGATGATTAATTTGTGCACAGACTTATGCACTGGTATTTCTGTTTCTGGCAAAAACTAGGAGAGACACTGAGACATCATCTTTGCCATTGTCTGTGTCTTGAAAGACCTTCCCAGAGCCCCTCTTACTCTAAGTTACTGAGTATTTGGTCTGGCAGATGCATGGTCCCCTGAGCATGGCAGGGTCACCACAGTCTTAGGTTTCCTATGAAATTTCAAATGCTGAAGACGATAAGGGACCTTACTGTGTGGATCAAAATAAACTGTGGAAAACTCTGAAAGAGATGGGAATACCAGACCACCTGACCTGCCTCTTGAGAAACCTATATGCAGGTCAGGAAGCAACAGTTAGAACTGGACATGGAACGACAGACTGGTTCCAAATAGGAAAAGGAGTACGTCAAGGCTGTATATTGTCACCCTGCTTATTTAACTTTTATGCAGAGTACATCATGAGAAACGTTGGGCTGGAAGAAGAACAAGCTGCAATCAAGATTGCTGGGAGAAATATCAATAACCTCAGATATGCAGATGACACCACCCTTATGGAAGAAAGTGAAGAGGAACTAAAAAGCCTCTTGATGAAAGTGAAAGAGGAGAGTGAAAAAGTTGGCTTAAAGCTCAACATTCAGAAAACTAAGATCATGGCATCTGGTCCCATCACTTCATGGGAAATATATGGGGAAACAGTGGGAACAGTATCAGACTTTATTTTGGGGGGCTCCAAAATCACTGGAGATGGTGATTGCAGCCATGAAATTAAAAGACGCTTACTCCTTGGAAGGAAAGTTATGACCAA
>NW_011494717.1:4134047-4169446 GCF_000754665.1 Bison bison bison | reverse complement strand
GACCAACCTAGATAGCATATTCAAAAGCAGAGACATTATTTTGCCAACAAAGGTCCGTCTAGTCAAGGCTATGGTTTTTCCAGTGGTCATGTATGGATGTGAGAGTTGGATTATAAAGAAAGCTGAGAGCTGAAGAATTGATGCTTTTGAACTGTGGTGTTAGAGAAGACTCTTGAGAGTCCCGACTGCAAGGAGATCCAACCAGTCCATTCTAAAGGAGATCAGCCCTGGGATTTCTTTGGAAGGACTGATGCTAAAGCAGAAACTCCAATACTTTGGCCACCTCATGCAAAGAGTTGACTCATTGGAAAAGACTCTGATGCTGGGAGGGATTGGGGGCAGGAGGAAAAGGGGACAACAGAGGATAAGATATTTGGATGGCATCACCGACTCGATAGATGTGAGTTGAGTGAACTCCGGGAGTTGGTGATGGACAGGGAGGCCTGGCGTGCTGCAATTCATGGGGTCCCAAAGAGTCGGACACAACTGAGCAACTGAACTGAACTGAACAGGACAAGTGATCCAACATCCCCCTGGATTAGTGATTATGGCATCCTTGGCAGAAGATGCCTTCACCTTCTGTTTGAACACCATCAGTGACAGGAAGCACCACGCCTTACAAGGCAGCCTGCTCTGTTGGTAGGCTGACCTGAGGGTCACCTATTTCCTTCTTGCATTAAACTTAATCATGTCTCCATGTGAGTTCCATCCCATTGTCCTACTTCTGCCTTCTGGAATCCATCTGCATCCTCTTCCACATGACAGTTCTACAAAAATATAAAAAATGCCATTTCTTGCTGCTGCTGCTGCCGCTGCTGCTAAATCACTTCAGTCATGTCCGACTCTGTTGGACCCCATAGACGGCAGCCCACCAGGCTCCACCATCCCTGGGACTCTCCAGGCAAGAACACTGGAGTGGGTTGCCATTTCCTTCTCCAATGCATGAAAGTGAAAAGTGAAAGTGAAGTCGCTCAGTTGTGTCCAACTCTTTGCGACCCCATGGACTGCAGCCTACCAGACTCCTCCATCCATGGGACTTTCCAGGCAAGAGTACTGGAGTGGGGTGCCATTGCCTTCTCCAATTCCTTTCTGGAGATACATCAGTTATCTCCAGATAACTGAAAGGGATAACTGAAGGTTCGAAAGGGATCTCCATGGGAGTTACATAGTGTATTTTGGACTTTGAGAGTAAATTCATGTCTGTGTTGAATTTTATATGTATATAATGTAGGGTGTTCACCTATAAGGTCCACCAAAAGCTTTGATCTATGATTATAGTTTGACAAAGAAATAGTCCAAAATTTATATTCATCAACATGTTGAATTCATACTGCTAGGGGGTCCAGATTTGGTGATAATTTTGGAGAAAAGGGAAAAAAGTGCTTAAGAATATGAGCTATGGAGTCAGATTGAGAGAAAAATTTTGCATTTTGCTACTCTGTAATACCTGTGTCACCCTGAGCAAATTTTCTGATCTCCCTGAGAGCTTCAGTTTCCTTATCTATGAATTGTTTTTTGAGAGGATTAAATGAGAAAATTACCATGAAAATTTTAGTTCATAGTGTTAGTTTAAAAGTGTTAGTCGCTTAGCTCAGTCCTCTTTGCAATCCCATGAACTGTAGCCTGCTAGGCTCCTCTGTCCATGGAATTCTCCAGGCAAGAATACTGGAGTGTATTCCCATTTCCTCCTCCAAGGGATCTTCCCCATCCAGGGATCTAACTCAGGTCTGAATTGCAGGTGGATTCTTTACCCTATGAGCCACTAGGGAAGCCCCAGTTCCTAGTAGATGCTCAATCATTAAAAATAAATTACATGCTAATAGATACTTTGATTATTACATTCTGGAATGTTCATGTCTTCGTTTTAGCACAATAGTCTGAAATTCATTTTCTCCTAAAGTCAGTGACTTATCCAAAGCCACATAAGTAGCAAGCAACAGGGTAAGAAATCAAGTCTAAAGCCTCTGAATTTAAACTGCCATGTTTTTGTAACCAGGCCCAAGCTACCTCCATGTCACAGGACTACTAAATGGGCAGACAATGTCTCCAGCAAAAACTGAGATCGATTCTTCCAATAGTCCCCATAGGACTATTTATGATTATCCAAGGATATGGATATGGACTGTGTGTTATCCAAGGATAATATATGTATCCCAAGGATATTACCTTTGTTTATAATACGTCTGGGCCCCTCTTTAAAAAGGAATTTTTTAAAATCTTCAATTGTAGCAAACTATATCTTTTATTGCCCAAAAATAAATAAATAAATAAAATTCAACCTCATTCAAAAGTCACTCAGAGCCCACTCTGATGAGTCAAGTGGGGTGATGAAGCTGGGAGTTCATTTTCTGCCACACTGGCCTTGTGCTAGTGAAGCTGAGCCCAGTTTCCTTGTGTGATTTATAACTGGGCTCCAAAAGCAGGCCCCAAAGCGGAGTTTCCATCAGGTTTGGGGTTTTCCTCACTGGATTAAGGAGGTTTTTCTCACTTCCAAGAAAATTCTGTCATGAAAGACAATGTTTATTTAAAGACATAAATTCCCACTTATCTCTTAAAAGTACAAGTCCATCCCATTAATTCACTTAAATACATTAATTTGGTACAAGATGTGCTAAAGACATTATGCTAAATCCTAGGGCTACAAAGATAGCATGATTTCCCAGAAGAGATTTAAAATACAGCCAGTTATTAAGAGAAGAGAGGGATATCCCTGGTGGTTCAGTGGTTACAAATTTGCCTGCCAGTGCAGGGGACACAAGTTTGATCCCTGGTCCAGGAAGATCCCACATGCTGAGGGGAAATGAAGCCCCTGCACCACAACTACTGAGCCCACCCTCCAGAGCCTGCAAGCAGAAGCCCACGAGCTGCAGCTATAGAGCCCGTGCACCTTAGAGTTTGTACTACACAACAAGAGAAGCCATCATTATGAGAAGCCCGCACCCCCCCAGCCAGATAGATAGTAGCTCCTGCTAGCCTCAACTAAAGTCCACTCATAGTAACAAAGATCCAGCACAACTAAAAATTAATTAAAAAACAAAAATACAAACTCCTGGACCTCATTCCCAGATTCTGACACGGGAGGTTAGAGAAGGGCTTGGGAGTTTGGTAAAGAAAATAAAAGAGAAGGGCGAGCAAAAATGACATTGTGGAGATGAGTTTAGGATTGTTTGACATATAGGGTGTTTTGGGAACAAGAAGGAGTTCAGAGAGATTCATAGGCAGTGTAGGAAGTCTTGGTGGAGATGGTGACAACTTACTGACCTTAGATGGACCTCAAGGAGATAAGCAGGCATACAGTGAGGAGAAAGGGATTCTAGACAGGTGGAATAGAATGAACAGAAGTCCAGAGACATGGCACAGAATGGAGTGTTCAAGCAGCTACAAGATTATAGCTGTGGCTAAAGTGGGGAGCATTTATAGGTTTGTGCTGCAAAACAGACTTACAGGCAGGAGCAGTATCATAAAAGCTTGTATTTGAAATATAAAGTTTAGCTTTAACTTTGGGAAAGTAAGTTGGAATATAAAAGCCTAGTTTCACAGGTTAAAAAAAAAAAAAAACAATTACTCTGGTAGTAGTATGGAGGGGCTGGAGATAAAACCAGTAAGGCTGGAGCAGAAATTCAGTGAAGATACCCACCAATGTAGATGGAGCAGATGAGGATGAGGAGGAAGGGGTATGGGTTTTAGGTTGGATTGATGAAGATCAATGAACAGGACTTGCTAATCAAAGGGAGGTGGCAAACAAAGGAAAGAAGGGAGACAAAGGCACTTTATTATAATTTGGCTCACTTGGGGCCCTTCCATTTATGCAAAGGCTTAACATTATCAGAGAGGGTATCTGGGCACCAAGGTCTGGAAGAGTTAAACACACACACAATTCTGCATAATGAATACATTTCATTATTTTTAGTCAATTGCAGGGCCATCACATAGAACATAAGTGATGCATGAGGCCAGAAATAATTTTAGACCTCTGTGTTTGACATTTATTTAAGGTTATTATCAAGAGATAATAGACTATGTGCTCCTTATAATAGAGATGTATTCTCTTTCTTTTTTTTTTTGTAAATTAAAGTAGCAACTAGTGAAATGCCTCGTGCATGGCAATGATATTCAGCTTCTTCTTTGAGTTTCTTTCTGAGATATGGGGTCCGAGGTGGTTTTGAAAAGAGTCCTTGGAGACTGCTATGAGTTTTCCATTGATTTCACATGCACAGAGGCTTCAGGTATACTTTCTCGATGATGCCTATTGTTAACCAGTTTTAAAGGGGGGAGCATTTACTGGGGGAAAAAAAAGCCATTGAGATGAATTTCAGGCCAAGCAAAAAACAAAAACCACCAAAGACCTATGCTTTGTCATTTTTACAACTACCTTACTGCAGACAGAAGAAGTAAGTAGGTAGACAAAAACCCCTATTGGAAAAAAAAAGTCTTTCTTCTGGAATGCTCAAGCTGCTCCCTCAAATCTCTTAAGTGAAAGATTGTTCACAGAGAAAAGAGCCCAAGGCAAACTGGGCAGTGATTGGGAGAATATCTGGTTAAAGCAGAAGGTAAAAGTATTAGGGCACCACCAGTGAGTGGAAAGGGAAGAAGGAGCATCTCAGATAAGTCACCTCCCTCCTATGTTCAAGGTTTGGCCTCATAGAAGGGCTCTAGGATTAAGGACCCAGAGACAGCACCCAAGTCACACAGCTTCCTTTAGAAAAAGTCAAGTTGGCAATTGGCTTCAGCCATCCTTGCCCTGAATGAACTCATAATCTGGTGTTGTATCCTATCCTAATTCATATTACAGCACAAGATCTTGAAGGACACATGAGTTCCATAACAGAGATAGAGCACAGCGTTTCCCTCAAATGGACATTGTGCTGAGATAAGTGGACATAACAGACGCTTCTATCTTCAGGAGAGACATCATTCTCTACCTCCAGGAATCAAGTGGCTTCTCCATGTGCCATAACTGAGAAGAAGACACCACAATCTTGATGCTTCCTAAAACACCTCTTAATCTGCTAAAATGATATCACTGAATGTAACTTTAGAGAATTAAAGGGCACTTACCCATTCATACCAGTCTGAGATATCTCAGGGAATGAGATTATCAAAGGACATGAAAAGGAAGAAGTATTTTGGGAACCAGAGCACTTATACTTAGAGCAGACATGCATTGAGAAGCAAATCTCAAGTAGAGGTAATTTATAACACTCTGGGTTACATCTCAGGCAGAATGGTTACATCTCAGGCAGACTTCCCCAGTGGCTCACTAGTAAAAGAATCTGCTGCAATGCAGGAGGATGCAGGTTCAATCCCTGGTTGGGCAGATCCTTGCAGTATTCTTGCCTGGGAAATCCCATGGACAGAGGAGCCTGGTGGGCTACAGTCCATGAGATTGTAAAAGAGGACACAATTTAGTGATGAAACAACTTCTTAATCCCTTTATTAGTCCCTCTGTTCTCTTTTCCTCACTTCTTACTGCAACACCAAGGTTCCAAGATTTAATCTAAAACCTACCCTGTTCAAGTCTCCCCTGAAAATCACAGAGGGATAACACTGGACTGTAATTTGGAGACACTCTGAATAATAAAACAAAAGAGCCAGGTTTGATCATGAGACAGAAGTGTTTCTTCTTTATAGTGGGCACTCTTGAAATCCTAAAATAAAAGCCAAATCCAGGCACACAGGGTATAGGGGTGTCATTACGTGGAATCTTTGGAGGGACAACCATCATCCAAATCCACGTATTTTAAAGAGTGGAGATGGCTGTGGGCTGAGATGGCCACATTGAGGCTAGAGAAGTAGGAAATGCGGGTCTCTGCTCCTCTGTGATGTGGGACAAGGCTCAGTTGTTGGAGTTTAGTCTCTCCAGGCAGGACCACACCATGGTTGCCTTGATGACTCAACAACTCTACTATATGAAGGTCTGCTGTGTGGCCCCACCCTGATTCTCTGAAACCACAGGATAAATGTGGTTCATATTTCTGAAGCATTAAGTTAATGCAATTATCAGAGGAAAATAATCTTTTTTTAAATAGTAGCTAATATTTATTGAGCACTTAATAACTGCTTAGCACTGTTTTGAGTTGGAGAAGGAAATGGCAACCCACTCCAGTATTCTTGCCTTGAGAATCACATGGACAGAGGAGCCTGGCAGACTACAGTCCATGGGGTCACAAAGAGTCGGACACGACTGAGCAACTAACACACTGTCTTGAGTGCTTTACACAGATTAACTAATTTATTTGCCCCTATCAACAATAAGATTGAAACAACTACCATATTTGTTTTAAAAATGAGAAAACCGATATATATAAAAGCTGAGTAACTAGTCCAAAGCTGTAATAGTACTAAGTGGTGGAGTCAAATTTTGGACTCAGTACATTGACACAAATAAATTACAGTTTATGCAAAAAAAAAAAAAAAAATTAGTCAAATTCAATGAAATGACAAAGTTTTTAAGCACATGACTTAGAGTGAAGTCCTTACTCACCTTTGCATAAGGATATTTTTGTAGAAAGAGATTAAAATATACCAGTTTGTATCTGCCAACTCATGTACATACTGATAAGTTTGAGAGAAATGGTAGATGTAATCCCTACCCTCAAAGAGCTTGAGGAAGAAAATGCAGATGCAGGCAAAACAGCAGATGTCAAACATATTTTTTTAAGACAGCTAGCTCCATATTTTCTTGACATTCAGGGTAAGATGCCTTGAGTGTTTACAGATAAAGTAGATCATTGAGGAAGTGCAGATGTGGGTGGCAAGGTAAAAAAGACTAAGGGAAGGTCAAGCTTAAAGTAGGAATGAGGATTTACACAGGAAATGGGGAGAAACGTCATGACAAGTGGAGAGGATCCACCTTATTCAGTTAGACAAAAACGTTGTTAGGCAAAGTGAAAAGCTCTGATAGAGATCTCTGAATGCCATTTAGTTGCTCCCTTCACAAGTGTTTATTGAGTATTTTCTATATCCAGACATTGACAATCAAGTCTAAATTTGACCCAAAGAGAAAGGGAGGGCAAATACACAGATAGAAGCTATCCTGGTGGCAGTGGTCTTCAGCAAGGGAAAAAGGAGGGGAAGGGAAGGATGGGAGAGAACAGAACTTGTCAATATGCTGTTTTGCAATAATCCTATTAACACATAACAAGAGCCTAGAAAAGGAAGAAAGAAATGGTGAGAGATAGGAAGGTCACATTTGAGAAATGCCATGAAGAAAAAAATCAATGTGCCTTACTAACAGACTGAACTAAGGGATAAATTGGCAACCTGGCTGAATAGTTCGGGAACATGGAAAATAGGATATCCATGGACATAAAGGGAAGGCCTGAAGAACCACTGGCCTAGAAGGAATATGTTCAAGTTTTCCAGTTGAGTTTTAGCTACAATTTGACCAAATATCTAGGTAAAGTTGTCCTGTAGGAAACAGACAACTTAAAAGTAGACTCAAATAGGCTAATATATCTATTAATAGAAACTCTGACATTCCTATCAACAGTAACAGAAAAATAGTTGAACTATAAAAGTTGATGGGGACTGTCATTTAAAGATAGACAGCTGATCACACAAACTGAATTCAGCCATAATGAATACTAAATAAAGATAGAAAAGCAATTGTAAAGCAATTGTAAAAGGACAAAACACAATGGTAAATAGAACAGAAGTGAATACAATAGCAACAGTATTTTAAAGCTGGAAAGTAGTCAGTATTAATTGCCTTAGCTGGTTGGAGAATGCTAAATCCTAACCTGTGGAAGTGAAGTGAAAGTCAGTCAGTCGTGACCAACTCTTTGCGACCCCATGGACTGTAGTCTGTGGAATTCTCCAGGCCAGAATATTGGAATGGGTAGCCTTTCCCTTCTCCAGGGGATCTTTTCAACCCAGGGATCAAACCCAGGTCTGCCATATTGCAGGCGGATTCTTTACCAGCTGAGCCATAGGAAAACCCAAGAATACTAGAGTGGGTAGCCTATCCCTTCTCCAGTGGATCGTTCCAACCAAGGAATCTAACTGGGGTCTCCTGCATTGCAGGCGGATTCTTTACCAGATGAGCTACCGGGTAAACAGTGAAATATCCTCATTTACAAAATCCCCTAGGCTCTGGAATCTGAAGAACTAAGTACCCAGAATATATGTATGTATATTGAAGGGTGGGAATATACAGTTAAAAAGAGGGTGGCTAATAGAAAATTTTATGAAGCAGTTAGGCTCCCAGTTCCTCCTTCCATTCCAAGCAACTCCTTGCTCACTGCAGAAACCTAATTTTTTTCCTCTGGATAGAATAAAATAGAAGGTCGTAAAGAACCCACCTGCCAGTGCAGGAGATGCAGGAGATGTGGTTTTGATCCCTGGATGGGGAAGATCTCCTGGAGGAAGAAATTGAAGCCAATCCAGGATACTTGCCTGGGAAATTCCATGGACAGAGGGGCTTGGTGGGCTACAGTCTATGGGGTCACAAAGAGTCAGACACAACTGAGTCATTGAGCATACACTCTCTAGATTGCAGGATGCTGATCACCACTGAAGACAGGGATAATGAAGGCTATGTGAACAGGGGGATTGATCAAGCTTACGACTGCCAACTAAATGTTTAGTCCAAAATCCTGATGGAAAATAATATCCAATTAAAATTTAAAACCAGTCAACTCTCAGTTAAGTTTGAGGGTAGGAAAATGATGCCTGAGTCTAAATACTCTGCTTCCCTTACATTCTTAATCAAGCAGTTCCTGAAGAATGCATTCAGCTGAAATAAAGGAAAAAAAAAAAAACCAAGGTGAGAACCCACACAATAGGAAGTGAAAAGAATGTTAAAGATGTAGTTACAGAGAGACTCCCATAATACAGTTGGGTAGCATACTTAGAAAAAAATAAATCCAAATTGAACAGGCCAGAAAATCCTGGGAGTTTTACTAGGAGATGGAACTGACAATACCTAACATGATTAGAAGAAACAGGACAGGAAAGGAATTTACACAACTGGGAAGCAGTATGATATAAGTGAGAGAGAAACACAGAGGCAATTTAACGAACAAGTTGTTTTGGCAGAAAAAAATTATGATAGTATAACATATAATTCAGCTATAAAGTAACAATATAAAAACTATATTTGATCACATCTTAATTTGACCAAATAAGAAAGATAAATGGACAAGAAGTGAATATATTTTATAGGAGGCTGAGTAGAAAACGGTGGCTATATCTTCTTGTATAACTGGAAGCCAAGCTTCCCTGGTGGCTCAGACTGCAAAGAATCTGCTGCAATGCAGGAGACCTGATTTCAATACCTGGGTTGGGACGATCCTCTGAAAGAGGGCATAGCAACCCACTCCAGTATTCTTGCCTGGAGATTTCCCATGGACAGAGGAATCTGGAGGGCTGCAGTCCATGTGGTCACAAAGAGTAGGAAATGACTGAATGACTAAGCACGGCACACGCAGCACACAATTACAGAGACTAAAAAAAAAAAAAAAAAGTGTTTCTATTTAGAGATACTAGGATAATTATGACCCAGAAGATCTGAATATGGGTACCTATGATACAGTAGGCAGAATAATGCCCCTACCCCAAAAGATGCCCAAGTTGTAATTCCTGGAATCCATGAACATTACTTTAAATGGCAAAAGTAACTGCAGATATGAGAAAGCTTAAGGACCTTAAAATGGAGACTATCCTAGATTATCAGGGTGGGCCCAATCTGGTCATTAATCCTTAAAAGTAGACAAGAAAAGCAGGAGATGAGAGACACAGATGGCAAGATGAGAAGGCTCCTAAGCCCTGTGGCTTATTTTGAGATGTAGGCGGCTAGTCTAAGGATCAGGGTGCCACGCAGCTGTGGGCTGATAGCCAGCAACCATCCTACACCTGCCTGGAACTGAATTCTGCCAACACCTGAATGAACAAGACACCAGATTCTCCCCTAAAGCCCTCAGAAATGCATGCAACCCCACTGATATCTTCATTATATCCCAGTGAGAGCTATGTCAGACTTCGGACTTCCAGAACTGGGAGATGACAAATATATGTTGTTTTAAGCCACCAAGTTTGTCATAATTTGTTATGACAATAGAACACTCACATGAGAAGTGGGAAATATTTGCAGGGGATCAGGGACTGTAGGTTTTCATAAGAAATTTTGAAGACATATTTGACACTTTAAATCATGTTCATGTATAACGTTAATAAATTTGTTTTTAACTACAAAGCAAACATACACTATCACGAGCTATTAAACCCACTACCAGAAACTCATACCTCAATATTTTTTAATTTAGTATAGGTTGAAGAAATGGCAAGCATAAACACAAAACTAGAATTATTTTTACTGGAAATAATTATAAATGGGTAGAAAATTATATTCAGTTATAATTACAGATTTGTGTTACTATTTTCTTTAACTTGTAATATTTATATTTATTTTACATACTATGTTTTATAAATATGTATGCTATTTCAATTTGTGTTTTGCTATTTTTAAATAAGCTTTGTGGGAAGCCCTCCCCACTTCTAGCAAATCATACTTGAAGAAGATGTACCTATGAGGAATTAAATAAGATCTTGAGTTCTGGATTTATAAAAGCATTCATTGTTTTTTCACCTTTTGGTGATCTATCCACTGCCTTGAAATTAACTATTTTACTCTGCTAAAACAAACATAAACAGGATTAAAAGAAAATAAAAGGAAAGAGCAAAAATATAAAATGGGATGAGAGAAAGGTTTAAGACAAAACACTCAGAGGCTCCCATGGTTTGGAGACAGAGTATGTAAGAAAGAGCCTGAAAAATTGACAGAGAAGGAACTGGTGGAGGCAGGGGTTAGTGTGGCAGATTTAACATGGAGGAAGGTCAGTATATGAAGATCTATTGACTCGACAAAACTTTACTGACATCGGCAATGAGCTAGGAACTCTGCTAGTCACCGAAGATGCAGAGGAAATAAACAGATGTCAAAACAAATGAGAGAAGCCAGGAAGAGAGTGAACATTTGAGGACGAAATTTCATTTGTACCACTCACAGCCAGTGAAGCACAGCTAATTAATGACATCGGAAAGAACATTAGTATCTGCCTTGGTTTGGTAACTGGGAAGAAAGAGGTCGTCAGGGACACCGAATCCTTCAGTCCAACTGTTCATCCAACTGTGTGCTCAGCAGGTGTGTCTAGAGACGGGCTCCATGGACAGATTACTCATTAGTATCAGAAACTGGGAGGCGGGAGACAGAAAAGGAATAACTAAAAGTATTCCTTCTTTCCCTGAGGGGAGCTAGGAGTAAACACAAGAGTTCAATGGACACAGAGGCCATGGACCTTCTGTGTCCACTGGAGGGTCTGAACATCTACAGAGCTGATATCACCATTTGCAGAGTGGTCACCCACTAAAATGAGGGCCCAGGGCCCAGAGATCACACTGGAGCACAGAGTGAAACTTGCTCTGATGAAATGCACAGGGCTTTGAAGAATTTGCTTTGCAATTTGAATAATTTTCATGTTTTTTTAAAAGTATTTTTTGGTAATATTTCACGTAAAAGCAGATTAGTAATGAAAGGCACATGTTTCTCTTGGTTCTTTCATGTTGTCTTGTAAATGTTGGGTCTTCAGAAGTTGTATTATTTTTGTCTCTGCTTTGGAGGCCTGCTGTTTCCTTAATTGATGTGGTAGCATTTGACTGGCTTTATTCCCATCGTCACATAATCATTATTTTCCATATCTCAGTTGTTGCTCCATTTCATTAACTTTTTCAGAAAATTGCTCCCTATTTATCTATTTATAGGTTCGGAATGCGTGTAGTCTTTGTCCAAAACCAGTATGATTTCCTTTATCTTCTTGCTTTTGATCTTTAATTTTCCTTTGTTCAGAATCAATCATTTTTCCCCCTCAATACTTCCTTTGATATTCCCTTTTTCTAGCTGCTGCCACAGTAATTGGAATTTTCTTGAATGTGTACTTTATTTAAAATCTTTTGGTTATAGGTGGTCCATCTGGGGGCCAGCAGTAGTTCACAAGCCCACAGCCCCCTACCATGTACCCTGGGCTCTCAGTCCCTCCAGTCTCACTTCTATCACCTCCCTTCACCAAAGTCAATTTCCTAAAATGTTCCAGACCTCTTTCTTCCCATCAAGTAACTTTTCTTCCTTTTTCTTGAATTTTTCTATTTTCAATTGCCTATCATTTCCTTTTAACCATATCAGTCAGTTCAGTTGCTCAGTCATCTCCGACTCTTTGAGACCCCATGGACTGCAGCACACTAGACTTCCCTATCCATCACCAACACCAGGAGTTTACTTAAACTCATGTCCATCGAGTCAGCAATGCCATCCAATCATCTCATCCTCTGTTGGCCCCTTTTCCTCCTGCCTTCAATCTTTCCCAGCATCAGGGTCTTTTCTAATAAGTCAGTTCTTCGCATCAGATGGCCAAAATATTGGAGTTTCAGCTTTAGCATCAATCCTTCCAATGAATATTCAGGACTGATTTCCTTTAGGATGAACTGGTTTGATCTCCTTGCAGTCCAAGGGACTCTCAAGAGTCTCCTCCAACACCACAGTTCAAAAGCATCAATTCTTTGGTGCTCAGCTTTCTTTGTAGTCCAACTCTTACATCCATATATGACTGCTGGAAAAACCATAGCTTTAACCATATAAATCACCAAAGTTTATAATCCTGATCCTTTCACCACATGTCAATTGTATTCATTTTAAGTCATCTTGCACATTTTTATATTAATTCCTAGTACCATTATTTTACTTATGGATCTAAGCTTTTTAGGTTTTCTATTTCTTTGCTATTGACCAGTAGAACAGAAAAATGGCCTTTTATAGCACCACATACTCATTGGTTTAATGTAATCATTATCTTGTAAGATCATTAAATCCATTTTAGCTGATTGATTCTTCTGGCATCTCTTATCCTCAGACATAAGCTGAGAGGAAACTGTGTAGTGTTCAATATCTATCTGTGGAATGAATGAATGAACGGAAGCTCATGTGCATCGGCTCGTGGGAGCGGTGCTGGGTATCTCACCATCTCATTCTGTGTTGCTTTTAGTGATGTACATTTAGATTCAGTCAAGCAAAGTAAGGCTGTGAATCTCCCGTTTCTCTGATTTCAAGATTTCACTAACTGTTTATGAAACCTTTTATCTAGTTAACTCAGCTGCTTGCTATTAAGATGTGTTATCTTCTTGGCTCAGAAATAAAGTCCCAGGGTAAAGAAGTAAAGAGGCCTGGTGTTCTCTTTTACTGAAGCCCTGCTTGATTGTCCCTGGCTTAAGCTTCCTGGGGTTAAATTATCTACAACCGATCTTGTTTTAACATTGTGAAATGTAAATTCTAAGGTATCAGGGGGTGCTTTCCTGGGCCAGAGAAGGTTGTGGTTCTGGGGATGGTAAATGGAAGAAACAGGAAAAGCATTCTCCCATCCTGTTTACCACTGAAGATAACCACCTCCTACCCAGACTCTAAGGGCCCCCGCATTCCTTACTAGCATTTCCAACACACCAGCAGCAGACAGGTCCCTCTATTTAAATAATCTGGAATCATCGGATGCTGCTGGAGCTATGCTGACAGTGGCCTGTAATCCTTTCCTATCTGAAGCAATATAGGCACTCAGCTCTTCCTATCTGTGTCACTGGTGGGGTCCCCAGACTTGATTCTCACCACCGCTTGCATAACATGTACCCTCTCAGTTTTCTGTAATTGATCTTCATGGTGTTCTCCCATTAGTTCATGAAATTTATTCTAGCTACCATGCTGCCACACCAATCCTCTCAGGTGCCATTATTGCCATGCCTTCCAAAACTGCCGTGATGCCAAAACTGCTAATGATGCCAAGCCCACCAGACATTAGTGCCCCTCATGCAGGGACACCACACTGCTGCCTCCTATCTTCAAGGAGGGCACAGTGATGTCCAGAGCAAGGCCGTTAGTGCCCATCATTCCCAGAGTCATTGGCACCCTGTTTTATTCATAGGTGCGTGCTCTCCTGCTGCAGCAGGTGCTGGGCATGGCCACCACAAATTGGGTGCGCCCACCCTGGGTGCTACCACTGCCATGACTCCTTCTGTAAGTGCTGAAGCCCTCAGTGTGACCAGCCCAGGCTGTGTCTTCTGTAACTCTAACTACATTCCGACTCATTCCCTCTCCCACGCTGAAGTAAAAGGGTCTCCATTTCCCCTTGGAGTTACATGTTACAACACGGGAACCGGAACAGGGCTTCCTCACCAACACAATCTCACAGTGATGTCAGTGGAACATTTCATTTTTTTGGCTGTTGTTGTTGTCGTTCCTTGTTGCTATATCCTCTACTTCCTAGGGCTCTCCTAAGAGTTCTGGAATTGTGGTTTATGGGAGAGGGGCAAGCCAAGAGCTTGATAATTCACACACTGGCAGGTGCCACCACCTTGGTCCACAACTCCCTGCCCTTGGAACATCCTTGTGTGCTCAGTTGTCTTATCATGAATTGTGTTATTTTTCCTACAACTAGACCACTTTGTCCCTGCCCCCATGGGCTTGCCAGTCTTGGTCAGGTTGTTTGAATCCTAGAATGAAACAGTCTTGAATTACTGCGACGTGGGGACATTAGCATATCTAATCCTTTCCATCTTTATTTCCCATAAACTCTCTTATTTACACACAACTCTGCAGGTTATAGGTGTTTTCACACCAATCACCTCATTAGTTTCATTATAACCCTGTGAAGCACACAGCATAGGTATGATTATAACTGTTTCAATCCTGAACCAACTGAGACCCACAGGTGCCCCTTGCCCAAGGCCATGTGATGAACAAATTACACAATCCAAACTGAGCTCAGCTGCATTAGTTCTTCTGATTTCCTTATATGATACCAATCCTCAGAATCCCTGGGTTATGCCTAGTGATGAAGTCTGGATAAGGAGAATCTACTTTTAATTATAAGTATAATCCATTAAAGAGTTTGAAACATTAGCTAAGTTTGGAAAGTATAAAATGTATTTGTAAACAAAGTCAGAAATTTATAGGAGAGTATTTTCCTAAATAGAATTCCCTCATAGCTAATAATATGACACAATTTGAGTTAACAGGGGAGGGACAAAGCAAGTAATACATTGATTAATTTAATTTCTCTGCAGGCTTTTACCCAGAGGGATGGCCCTGCTTGCTGGACTTAAAGGAAGTGTTTCAACTCAGTTCACCAAGCACGAATGCAAGCTATCTCTTTTTCAGGCCCTGAGCTAAGGTACAAGGAGGGATAGCAAAGATGATTACAAGCTGGACCTTAATATCAAAAGGTTCACAGTTTGCCGGAGAAAATAAAACGCAGACACAAATAACTAGGAGACAGGTTGAATGTGATAATAAACAGATAAAAAGCCATAGTAATATCTAGGGGTGTAAGAAATATGAGTGACAAAAGCCTTCTTTAAAATGTAAATAACCTTGCAGAGGAATAGGAACAAGAATCAAACCCTGTTTATAAATCATATCTCCAAGAGGTGTTAGGTGATGCCCCACCCCATAAACGTGGTCTTGTGATATCAGTGTAGTTGGTGGCTGGTCCTCTCTTCACCATCAGTGTTGGGAAGAGAGTGCATTGTGTTGTTCTGAGTCAAGGGCAGAATTTAGACTCTTTAGTACTGACCGCTGAAAATCAGGCCATTAGGCTGTGTGGGTGATCTGACTCAGCCCAATCCCTTCTGTCACAATTGATGTTTTCTAGTTTCATTAAGAGCATTAAATTTCCATGGGGCAGATTCCCATTTCAACAAGGTGCGTACAACCTGCTAATGATGATCTCAAATGAGAAAGTCGTGTGCATCCATACAAATTGAGATCACACCTCCATCCCTGGAATATAGCTGTGATTACATTAAGGACACATTACAAGTCTGTCGCCTCTCATTTCATTTATTGTGCGTGTGAGCTGTGTTGGATCACTTTATCTCCTATTAAATCGCTAGCATTTCCTTTGGACTCGGATATGCCTTCTCTAGAACAAAACAGCAGCACACCCAACAGTTCCAGTGAGGAAGTGAAAGGGAAAACCATGGCCCCTTAAGCAAGTGTGTGTATAATGAATGTGCCTCTAAAAAGGACAAACACGCCTTTCTCAATTCCAAAATGCAGATTATGGACATTATGTGTAGGACGTGCCTTCCATTTTCTTTTACAAAGATTAAAGTTTGGATGGTTTATACCCACTGCATCGCACAATCACTTTGCATGTGACATGCAGAGATGAGACAATGGTGACCAAGAGCTCTCAGGGCTTTAGGGGTACTGGATTGGTGATTAAACAAAGGCTGCAGTAGCCTTTCTGTGCACAACCATTTAAGGCTCTTTCTGGGGAAAATAACCTATTATATTTCTGTATCTGTTTACTTTAAATATTGAGCATTTTCTTTTTTCTAAATGTTACCGCACTCTTTTCATATATATTTATCATTACAATTCCTGAGTAGAGTTGCTCTCACTTTATAGGAAAGTGATTAATCTCATTGCTCTCACTTTATAGCAAAGAAATAAAGAACCAGACATGTTTTTAAAAGGAGGGAGGAGCCGTGTAACATAGACACTTAACAATGAACCTGTAGTCTAAGTTGCCACATCTGTAGTTCTGTTGTCTCTCTCTTGGTTCTATAAGCCTTGTGGACACTGACTACATAGGATGCCGACAACGGGAAAACCCGGATAGGGAGACAGGCTAGAAACCTCAGTCTGTATATGGCATTGCCCTTCATATGGCAGGAAAAGCGTTGGCCTGGGAACTGGGAGTCTGAGTTCTACTCGGCTCTGCCCCTGACAACCATGATCACCTTGAGTAAGTGCTTTAATATCTCTGAGCAGTAATAGCCTAGTCTCTGCCTATCCCTTGGTAATTGCAAGATTCAAAGGGAAAAACTCATAGAATAAGCTTGGGAAGTAGAAATTGCACTGAGTGCACATCTGTATGTTAGGTGGGATATTTAGAGCTGTCAGAAATACAAATATGGGTGGAAGAGAGAATGTACAGGCTTACAAAGGATTCCACTAATATATGCAACTTGAAGAGTAAATCAGTCCATCACAGGTGGTGGTTTCTAAAACCTCTGTGTGTGCTGATGTCTGAGATAAGTAAGGGATAAAGCATTTCATCATCCAAATGCAGACAGGCATAAACTGGAATGTCCTATGGAAACTGCGTATGAACTCCTACCATAATAGGGTTCCAGATTTAAAGGATTCAGGCCAGGAAATGTGTTCTCTGTCAAGCTGTCCTGATGGTCAATGTGCTTTCTATGTAAGGCCCCACTTGTGTCACATCTGCCATGGACAACCTCCAACCCTCTCTGATTCCCTCTGCCCTCCCCTTCCTGACTGCCAAAGTAGTCCATAGAGACTGAGAGCATCCTTAAGGTTTCGGTATTAATCCTTTTTGTGAAGAGAAGTCATCACAAGCGAAGTGAAGTCACTCAGTCATATCTGACTCTTTGCGACTCTATGGACTGTAGCCTACCAGGCTCCTCTGTCCATGGGATTTTCCAGGCAAGAGTACTGGAGTGGGGTGCTGTTTCCTTCTTCAGGGGATCTTCCCAACCCAGGGTTCAAACCCGAGTCTCCCACACTGTAGGCAGACACTTTATGATCTGAGCCATGAGGGAAGTCCTAAAGTCATCATGGGGGTTGACAAATGTTAAATCACTGGTCTACTGCCATATCTTCCTGCATGAGTATAGTCATTCCTTTAAAACAGTCATCTGTTGCATGGTTTAAACCTTAATTTCTGGATTTCAAAATGCTTTACTAATTGCTAAACTTTAAGTTCCATTCACTGTCACCAAAGCCACAGATATCCTGTGGTTTCTACTTTCTGCACAATGATAACCGCCTTTCCTGAACTGGACCACACGACCAGAGATGCCAAGAGGACTCACCAGTCTGTCTCCCAAACTGGATCCCAGGCTCAGGAGCACCAGGCTGTCAACTCTGCTGTCATCTCCTCCGTGCCTGCATGTGAGAGGCTCACAAGAAGCCCTAAAGGAAGGAAAAATATAGAACATTACATTTCACTCTTCTGCTTGGCTCTTAAGATCATCATAAATTGCAATTGGTTAGTTACTGGGAAATAGAATCTAAAATATTTAAAGTAATTGATTTTTTTCCCTGTGTAAACAACTTCAGAGATAAGCGAAGGGTTAGCATATTATCTCCACATTTCCCTTCACGTACACTGGGGAGAGAAGGGAGGGATGTTTGGGAAGATGCAGCGATAATCTTTCCCAGCCGAAATACCTAATTACACTCAGGTCTGGAATCCCTAAGTTAGCATATTTTGCCCATTCATTGCTCAATAAATATTAATTGGTGGAGATGGGTTATAATTTAGCATGAGTATAATATATAATTTACCTGTAACCTATAATTATCTTAAATGTTCAAATAGGGAATTGATTGGACTGAAAAGAAAATAACTTATTTAACTTTAAAAATGTTGTTATGATCTAACTCTTCATGAAATCACCCACCTCAGACATCATTTCACTTAGATAGGCTAACTACTCTATGCCACGTTCCCTCATGAGGAAGAGAGGGTGGAGTGGATTCTGAGTTCAGTGTTATGTATGCTCTAAAATTCCCTGGTGTATTAGAAATATTCTGTGCTCTTTGCCCATCTCAGACTGGCCACCTTCCATGAGAACTGCCTCTTCCACACTCAGGAACAAGGCCCCAGTAGCCCACGCTTGTCTTGGACCAGGGGTAGATCTTTTTTTTTTTTTTCATGTAAAAGTGATGTTTGCTATTACTATTTACCAATGGGGAGATGTTCTTTATTTACACCAGTAGAGAGAAGGGCAAGGGGAATATACATAGTTATCTCTTAAGGGTGGACTCTTGAAGTAAGTCAAACCCATCAGATGATCTCTCCTAGGAATATGGAAGTGGAATTGAATTCAACCAGTGCTTTCTCCATGTGTAGCTGGAATTGAAAGGATAGAACTGGGAATTTCTGGGCAGCTATTTTCTGCTCAAAATATACATATAGAGATAGAGAGAGAAAGCCAGTCACAGAGAGTGGAAGAAGGAAGAAAAGAAGGTGAGCAGAGAGGCAGAGACAAAGGACAAAGAAGGAAGGAGTCCCTGCTACAAAGGTTCCTTGATAGCTTTCCAACCCCTTCTTCCATGCCCTTGAAAGCTGCCCTACGTTGCCAAGGTAAACCAATATCCTGACAACCAATCCTTATTTATGCTACCACCTCTTTCTTAAATTAGTTTTTATTGGTTTCTGTTGCTTGCAAACAAATGAATCCCCTCCTAGATCCTTAAGAACACTCATTCAAGTCAAGGAAAGGAATTCCTCAGCCCTTTACCATGTTTTCTCCAAGGAGACTCTGTAGCTCTTAACCATTGTCTACCTTCCCAAGCTCAGTTTTTCAATCAATAAGCATATATCATTGGGCTTCCCTGGGGGCTGAGATGGTAAATAGTCTACTTGCAATGTAGGAGGCCCGGGCTTGATCCCAGGGTTGGAAAGATCCCCTGGAGAAGGGAATGGCTACCCACTTCAGTATTCTTGCCTAGAGAATTCCATGGACAGAGGAGACTGGCAGGTTACAGTCCACGGGGTTGCAAAAAGTTGGACGTGATTGAGTGACTAACACTTTCACTTCACTTCATAAATCATTATATCTAACTTTGTTAATTCCTGTTGGTAGAGATGAGCATAAGACATGGTCTCAATTCTCAGACAGTCAAAGGCTTCTCCAGACAAGAAAGCAAGAGAAACTGAGTGACAGCTGCCTCAGGACTCATAGCCTTGATTCAGCACCAGGAGGAGTGTTAAATAGTGCCATCAACAGGAAAGAGAATATTTCCTTGCTAGCTCACTCGCACACGTGTACCTGCCCAGACATTTGCATACACATGGGTGCCAACGTACAAACATGAGCACCACGGAAAAGAGAAGGCAGTCAGAGCCCAACCAGTGCTCTCTGTGTGACATCCTCATTCTCCATGTCTCTGGAGTCTTTCCAAAGTTGCAGGAAGCATTCTGCCCAACTAGCCTCCTGTGGAGCTTGTAATCAGAATTGCCATTCAGATCCATCTTTCAGGGCTCCTTGCTTTGCAGTTCTATTATTGTTTCATGAAACTTTAAAACTTTCCACCCTTCCTTCATTGTAGTCAACTTTAAATAAATTCAGAGTGTCACTTGTTAAAATAAATGACATTTAAACAACCTCAGCATGGTAACTCATTCCTCATTATCATAGAGAGCTCTTCTGAAAGGTCTATAGTACATTATCTCTACGAAATGGATTTTACCTTCAATATTAACCTCATTGCTCAGAGAGGACAGGTGCAAAGCACTCTGGTGAGAGGTGGCATAGAAATGCATAGGTAGATTGATAGAAGTGAGCAAGTGACGATGAACTAAAACAAAAGCAGCAAAAAGGTTTAGGTTAAATATTAGGTAGCAAAGCCGAGCCGAGAGAGAGCTGCAATGATTGAGCAAGCTGCCGTGGAAGACTGAAGAGCGTTTTTATTATTTCAGCTACTCAGAGCGCACAAGACCTGTGCTTCTGGCAAGAAAAGAAGCCACCATGTGCAGTGTGGCAAGTAACTGCAGTGAATCTCAGACAAGTCCCAGGTGACTGGGAGTCTGATGTCCTCATTTTACAATTTGGGCAGCTGAGGCCCAAAGCAGGCATCTCTCTGCTTCAAGGTACTCAGTGAGGAAGTGACACAATGCAGATTAAAGCTGAGGTCAGTGAACTCATTGCCTGAGTCTTTCCTGCAAACCATGAAGTTCTCACAGCTCTTTTGCTTCTTCCCCCTTTGGAGTGTGGAACCAACTGATCTGAATGCCAGTGACCTACCTGCCAACATGTTTTCTGGTCGTGCATATTCCCAGAATTAGCTACATTCAGTAGAAAAAAAAAAAAAGTTTTGTTCTTAACAACACAAGGAAACAAAAGGTACTTTGCTCCCTCAGTGACAGCCAAAGACACAACTCATGAATGAGGCCATGGCCACTACATGAGCATGTCCATTCCCACCAGAGGTTGCTGATATTCTCTGATGGAATCTCACAAACATGGCTGCCTCCTCACTCACAACCTCTCTCTGAACCCAAGAAGTCAGCCTACAAGAATCTCATGAGATATCGAGTCTCCTACACTCTGGTTATGGGCTGTGAGCTTGGTAAAGCTAAGCAAATCTTTATAGCATTTGTGCTATGAGCCAGGCCTTGAACATGGGCTGTTGGGAGAAAACTAAGAGAGAAAATACCTAGGAATAGGTGGACAAAGAGGCAAGTTTTACATGTGTGAGGCAAAGTAAGAATACATGGCTGTATTCATGAGCTATTTAATCTACTAAAAAATGAAATAAAGACGTCAGTGTGGGCATGAGTCCGAAGGCAGCAGGAAGGAGGATTGGATATGAATAGGTATTACTTCCATAACCTGCAAAATAAGTCGATATTTTTTAAGCAAAGTGAGAACACAGAAATGAGAGTACAGGGACGAGAGTTATGATCTTAGCCCATAACTTCCTGTTTGACCTGGGACTCGCTCTCCCTCTCTGATTCCTTCATTTGCAAGGTGCTGACACCTGGACCCCCTTCCGGCTGGGACCCACTGCTATGTCTCTGCAGCCACCCCCCTGTGGTGTCATGAAGTTAATTCCCTAAACATTGCCACCTACTTCCTCAAAACTTCCCTGGGGTTGCAGAGACTCATGTGTCTTATAAAATTTCTCTCAGATTAAAAACATTTTCATAAGGTCCAAAAACAGTCCAAAGTATATCTTGAGAACTCATACTGGTAAGTGTTTAAAATAACTATTTACTGGCATTAATGAAAATATTTGAGGTGCTCTTACAAAGTTCTAGTTGTGAAATATCAATAAAATAATTGCCTAATTCCAAACAGCGTACTGTTCTAATTAATTCTGCATGAGACATTTTTCCAGCTTCAAAGATTGCTTTACTTGTATTGCATAACAAAATAATGGTATAATTAGGAATAAATTTGTCACTTTTATAAGTAATTCCTTTTTATTATGTGTTTGGAAGCAAAGCACAAGCATGATTAAAACCCCCTTTAAAAGGTTTTATTAATTATTATGATTGTTATGGATAATAAGCGTCCACAAGCTGCAGAATGTACCCCGGGCAAGATGCACAAAGCCACAAAACACGGCAGGAACACGACAGATGCCAGATTCAGGTTTCTTTATCCTCTGTGGCTCAAGTCTCCCTGTCCTGTCCCTTGTGTGAGGTCAGGGAGCCCAGGAGGAAGAAGATTTCACTCTCAGTCTCCCATCTCTACTCGGACACCTTCCCCACTGGGAAATCCAATAAGTAGACCCTTTGTTCTCAACACCCTCCTGGCCTTTACTTACTTCCCCTCCAACACTTCCAATCTTATCAAAGCCCAGTGAGTCCTCAAAATTCAGCTCTGAGAATCTTCTGCCAGAAGCCTCTTCTGGCTGCACCTCTGGACTGGGGGCCCCTCCTGAGTTACGGATCCTGTTCTGTTCACTGAGTATTGAGCAACTTGAGGGTAAGGACAGCTTCTTGTTTTTGCTTTTGTTTTTCTTATGTCCTCAACACAAAGCCAGTTGTAGTAGTCATTCAAGAACATTTGGATGGGTCAATTAAAAACAGAATAAATGAATAATAAAAGCCTATTAATATGCATTGCCTAAATTCCCAGGGATTGGACTCGCCTAGTGAACACAGGTGCCAACAGCCCGATATCCAACCAGCTATCCTGATAAGTAATCGGGGTATCTACTACCCAGAGCTCTCTCCCTCCATAACAGCTAAATGGCCAGCATTTGGAAATCCACAGTTTAACCCACAATGCACCTCATCAGACTTTTCTCATCAGCTACTCAAAGTGAAGCCATGGATCCACAAATATTGTAGCCACAAGTGCCCTCAGAGGCCACTTTCTTCAAGTCTCTCATTTTATTTGTAACACTCAGATAAGAGTGGGGTTCCTCAACATCATACTAGCTAGGTGACAGGGGGTTTCTACTTGTAGACAGGAGCTCTTTACTATGCATTGCCGACTTACCTTCTTCTTCTGGAGGCCAAAGAATTCATTGTACCTGGCTCCCAGGATATGTCAGAGACAGGCAGCAGAGGGGATGAGGAAGGAAGCCCATCTCTGCCACATCATCCTTCTCTGCACTCTTTTTTGTGTTTACAAACATTTCATAGGCATTATTAGGGTCAGAAGACTGCAGGGATGTTGATCCACCTCAACTTCCCAAGGTCATTCCTCTGCCTCCCCGTGTTTTCTCCCAGTTCTCATGGCCCTCACCCTCACTCGAAGCTCCAGCCAAAGGGCAGCCATCCTACAGAGGATAATCCCCACAGAAACCCCATAAAAATGAACACAAAGCAGAAACCTTATGTCTTATTTTAGGTCCAAAGCCTGGTTTCCTAAACTTTCTCTCTCTGACTTTCCTGAACCCAGCCCTCATTTCCACAAAACGTGCCTGTCCCAGGGCACATTTGCAACAGAGGTCAGCCCTGAAGAAGAGCTCAGGCTAAGCTATGTGAAGAGAAAGGTATCCAAGGCTACATTGGAAAGTTCTTCCCCAAGACTCAGAATCACATCTAAAAGAAGTGTGGTTCTGGCTGCCAGTCCACAAGTCAGCTTCCCACAACAAACCGGAAAGTGGTCCGTCACACCGAGGAGCAGAAGGGAACTGTCCTCCATATCCCACCTGGTCTCACAAGACATCTTCAGGAGTCACGTGAAGGCACCCAGTTACAACACCAGTCAATAAATAGGCTCTATTTTAATCAGTTCTTTTCAATTCCTTCTCAAGTTCCTGTCTCTAAGGATTCCTGCAAATAACTGGCCCAAAGGACCTAGTGCATTCTGAAAGAAAGCCACTAAGAGATTCTCTCTGGGTGACACCAAGCCTGGATGAGTAGTAGGGTTGTAGTGTGACATATGTGGCTTAGACCTTACCAAGAACTCCCTGGACCAGGTGAAGCAGAGCTGGGTCTAATCTACACTTGAGGTGGAACAGAGAAGGGGACAAAGAGCCTTCTTTGTTGGGCTAGTTGGATGGGGAAGGCCAACTGCAGGATGCTGACCTAATCCTGGGATTGGCAGATGGGACTCAAAGGTCTGACTGAGTGGACATCCCAGAGAGGAGGATGTGTGGAATGTGAGTTGGGACGAGGGAGAATGCAGCTGTGGAGGAAGAAGCTACTGCTGGCCTCCATTAAAATCTCATCCCACCGACCAGTTCAGTTCAGTTCAGTCGCTCAGTCATGTCCAACTCTTTGCGACCCCATGAACCGCAGCATGCCAGGCCTCCCTGTCCATCACCAACTCCCGAAGTCTACCCAAACCCATGTCCATCGAGTTGGTGATGCCATCCAACCATCTCATCCTTTGTCGTCACCTTCTCCTACTGCCCTCAAACTTTCTCAGATCAGGGTGTTTTCAAATGAGGCAGTTCTTTGCATCAGATGGCCAAAGTACTGGAGTTTCAGCTTCAACATCAGTCCTTCCAATGAACATCCAGGACTGATCTCCTTTAGGAGGGACTGGCTGGATCTCCTTGCAGTCCAAGGGACTCTCAAGAGTCTTCTCCAACACCACAGTTCAAAAGCATCAATTCTTCGGCACTCAGCTTTCTTTATAGTCCAAATCTCACATCCATACATGACCACTGAAAAAACCACAGCCTTGACTAGATAGACCTTTGTTGGCAAAGCAATGTCTCTGCTTTTTAATATACTGTCTAGGTCGGTCATAACTTTCCTTCCAAGGAGTAAGCATCTTTTAATTTCATGCTTGCAATCACCACCAACCACCACCTATCATGTTCTACATTTTTTATTCTCTGCTGCTACCTTCAAGGTTTCCACACACACTTGACTATGTCTTGAGAGTGTTTAGACCAAAGAAGTCTGAGCATCTCCCCAGCCCAGTGAAGTAAGAAAGAGAAAAGAAAAGGAGGCCTGCGGAGGGGCCAGAGCCTGGTCAGGTTCTGAGAAGATTCACAAGGGCACAGAAGTCTTTCCTGTTTCATTTAGCACCTCAGAAAGTGCCTTCCTGAACAGAACTTATGCTTAACTTCATTCCTTCCCCGACCTCCTCTATGTGAAAGACTGTAAACCACCTAAAAGAAAATCACAGACTTTTCATTTCGACACCCAAGTCTAATGTGAGGCTCTTCATTTTACACACCAGGTAAAATTAAGTGCTCACAAGGAATGACCAGTGGGTCAGGAGGGCTGGAGATCCCCATTGTCTGCCTGGTACCCAGCATCACCACTTCCAGTTTCCAAACACAACTCAAGTGCCACCACTCTGAGCCCCTCACCTGGTTTCTCTAAGCCTGTCCTGATCACCCCATCTCAGCACCCATAATACATACAACATGAACCTTGGTAGTAATTCATTGTCTGCTGTATTTATTCTCTTCTGACCTGCGCGTGGACGGCAAGCTCTGCAAGGAGTAGAGGGTGTGGCTTCTGTTTTTCCTGGATTCTTCCCAGAGCCAAGGAGATGAAACTCTCTGTGCATTTATCCATTGATTCCTTTCTTCCACAAGCATTTATCAAGAAACCACTCTAGGCTAGGACTTATTCTAGGCACTAGACTTACAGAGATGAATGAAAAAATATGGCCCCTATCCTTGAGAACTCTTGGTCTAATAAGAGAATCAGCCATGTGAGCAAGGAACGATCATATAGTGCAGTCAACGTGGGACAAAAGTACAAGCAGAGGGAGTTCTTGGAGAGCACAGAGGACAGGACAGCCTGGGAGGGAGAGGCAGTGGGATTGTGTGCCCAAAGCTGCTCAATAAATATTTGTTGATTAATTAGGGAAGGAGTACACTTCTTCAGGGATTACAGGGACAAAATGTCCTCATTAGCTGATGATGAGAGAAATGCTTTCCTTACAGTCAGGAAGCTCATGGGAGTTGGCAAGTGATAATCTGTATATTAATGATAACAAAAGGAATAAACACTGGCAGAAGCAGAAAGCTCATAGGCACCTGGAGCATCAGATAAGCCCGTTACATTTCTGAGGCTGCAGCCCCCCGTCCTGCCCACAGGACAATCTCCTGCTTGTCTTTCTCCTCAGAGAGATGTTTGGACTCAGAAAAAGCCACGTTCTAATAATCTGGCCCCAGGAACCTCTGTGGTCTCAGACCTGCAATGAACAGGCCAACAGATGTGCGGGTCTTTCTTCAAGATCATGGCCTGGCAAGGGGTAGGAGTCTCTCTGCATGGCCTGAGCTTTGCCTGCCCAGTTAATTGATTCTGCAGCAGATGCTGGCTCAGCACATTAAGGCGGCTCCAATTTTCCATGTTGATTTTACTTCTCCCTTAACTCTCGTAAGTTGTCTTTAACAGTGATCTGACCCTTATGGTTTATAAGGGAAGCAGCTGTGATTTTTCATCCTTTGAACTCTTGAGCCAAATGGCTCACCACTACCACCTACTTATCCTTTCCTCTGGACCAGAGGACTGGTGACATGGTGGTTGAATGACAAGCATTCACCGCAAGGCTGGTACTATGTTTAGTCCTGTACCCCACTTCACACCATCATGCAGCTCCTATGGCCTTAACCTGTCCATACGTTACTGTCGAGCTGTAAGAAAACACTGACTAGTAAGCAAAGGAAGCTGCTTTGCTCAGGTGGGAGAGGACATCAAATCACACAGTAATATGAGGGGTACTTACACCTCTTTTCAGGAGATTCCTGTGACTTATAATGGGCTTTTGGTCTTGGTTAACTTCACAATTTTTATGACTACCCATCTTTTTCAGTGTTGACAATTGTAACCCAGGTCTCACAATTCTCCATATTAAATAGTAAAAGACAGAAATAGGTCCTATCGAGCAATCAGTGAGAACAAAGGACTGATAGAGATTTCCCTGACAGTTCAGGGGTTAAGACTTGATATTCCGATGCAGGTATTCAATTAGGAGTGAGGGTTCAATCCCTGGTTGGGAAACTAAGATTCCACATGCCTCATGCCCACCCCAAAACAAAGGGAAAAAAAAACCCCATAAAACAGAAGAAATACTCTAACAAATTCAATAAAGATGTCTAAAAAAATAAGATGTTAGTTTTTGTTTTTTTTAAAGAAAGGACATATTTGTTCCTCTTATATAAGATCAAACAATAGCAATGGCTTTTACATTAAAACTTCTGATAATAAAGCAATTCATTTCTATATGGATCAGCAGTCTCTGTCCATGGTAAGAAAATGTTTAAATCCTATTTAAAGCTAAAAATGTAATCATGTGGTGTCAATGACCCTTCAGTCTTTGGGTGTTTGAATTTCAAAAGCAACATATCCAGTTCTTCAAACTTTATTTGTGGTTTAACACTGGAACTCACAGTAATATTGCATTTGCCATTCTAAACTCCATCTGGAGGTCTAAGTATCATATGGAAATGTGTCTTTTAGGGCGGCAGTCATTTTGGCACAAGGACCAGTTTTATGGAAGACCATTTTTCCATGGACTGGGACCTGGGCTTGGGAATGGTTTAGGGAAGATTCAAGTGCATTGCATTAATTGTGCACTTTATTACTGTTACTATCATATCAGCTCCACCTCAGATTATCAGACATTAGATCCTAGAGGTTGAGGAATCCCTGATTTAGGGTTTCAACTCAAAACCCCACCTGGATGGGAAACACAAAGGACTGGAAATGAATTCAAAGAACTTAGAATAGCAGGGAATGAAAGGCTGGAGCAGAGTACAGAGCTAGCTACAGAACTTTTATTTCGCCCATAGTCTCTGTTGGGTCTGACATTAAATCTTGAACAGAAAGTCTGGTCGTTGACTAAGATGCTGAATTTAAAAGGAAAGCTAAGTACAAACTAGAATGTTGAAAACATTGAGGAAAACAAATTTTACTGAAGGAGAGAATGAGAAACATTAACTAAAAGAAAAAGAATGATTCACCAAGTATAATCTTAGCCTTAAAAAAATGAGGGCTGGCTAGTCTTCTCTCTGTTTCTGTGCCTGGTCTTCCAGCTATGGCCCAGACTAATGGGCATCCTGAGAGCTGGCAGCTAGGCTGCTGCCAATAGGCTCTGAGACACAGTCATACTTCATCAGAGATGCAGAGTTGGCCCTGGTTCTCTTGAGGAGAAATAAATGGAACAACCTCCAAGTGCATTTGGCCAAAAATAACAATTGAAGAAGAGTTTGATATAAAGAGAAGTCATACGATTTGTGTTTAGCAGATGATTACAATTTTAGAACTCAGTTCTACTCTGCCTTTGGAAAGACACTTAAGGGGGAATGTGTATACTGCGGACTTGGATAATGGAAACAAGTGCTTCCATTAAGCTTGGTTTCAAATGGTCCCACTAAGTTGTAATCATTAGAACAAGATAAGAAGTTTACATTTAACCTCCTTCAACACTACCTAAGCCAGCGCTGTTTGAAATGTGTTTCTCCTGCTCCACCCATGATTGCCTCTGTACTCAGTTGAGTTCTCCATTGTCATGATGGAGCCAAATGCCAGAAATGCAGGTCAAAATTGTGATATCACAAAACAGCACAACCCTGCTGCAAACAGGCTTGACCTTGGCATATGGACTGTTGTTCTGGGAATATAGAATTTTGTTCTGGGAATACAGAATTTTGCTTACTATTTGCCCAAAGGCTGTAATAAACTCTGGGGGTGGGGAAAGTTATATTTAAGAAAGAGATCTTCATCTGAATTCTTTAATATTAGCTAGCTTCTTCTTGACCCTGTTAGGCCAAACGCATTTGGCTTCATGTCGTGAAGCTGCCCATCTGTCAACAGACTAAAGTCAACTAGACTCAGAAATGCCAGAACTGAGCCTCAGTATTAAAAAAGATTCAGATCAGAGACTCTGGGCAGCAGGAATAAGGGTGTCTAGGAATTCCTATCTCCCCAAATTTTTATTGCTGTATAGAGTGATAAGCTCAGCTGAGGTGCTTTGGCCCCATGGAGGGATATCTGACAATGTTTGGAGACATTTTTGGTTGTTACAACTGACAGGCTGCTACTGATACCTACTGGGCAGAGGCCAGGGATGCTGCTAAAGACTCTACAATGCACAAGACAGGTCTCTGCTATCGAAAATTATCCAGCCCCAAATGTCAAGGGTCAAAGTTGAGAAACCTTGTCCTAGAGTCAGTAGAGTCCTGAAGTTAAAATGATTTTCTAGCTGTACCTGGGAGTCACGGCATGCCTCTTAGCACTCCTATACCTCAAGTGGCAGGTATCCACGCTCCTCAGGCCTCTCTCTCACTGACACATCATCCTCATGATACGAACCCTTATTCCATCTTGTACTATGTGCTTGGTCTACATATTCATTCTATGCAGGCAACACTTTACACACTATTCTCTATGGGGAAGAAGGTCCTATTGTATGGGAGAACAGAGACCAGGGTTTGCCTTTAAAATAGCTAAGTTGCTGCTTTGAACTTGGCACATAATTCAGCTGTGGCCCTCCTCTCTGAAGCCTTCAGATAATTTATGGACAGATTCTGCTGGCAATACCCTCTCTGGCCTCTTTCTGATTAGTTCAAATGTCTTATCCTTAGAATTAAATGTGTTTCATCCATGAAACACTTTCTGTCAACTTGGCACAAATCATTGGTCCTTTGTGTGCTAAAATGTTCCAGGTCCATAGCCGACCTTTGTGACATGTTTCATATCCCATCTTTGCAAGGAAGCCATCCCTACCTGCTCTAGTTCACACTTCTCTCTTTTTGTCTGGGAGCACTAGTGTGAAATGCCTTCATACGCTCACCTTGTGTTAAGTGATCATTGACAATTGTCTTTTCTCAGCAACGAATGGTCATTAAGGACACTGAGTGTATATGTATATGTGTGTGTACATACACACACATACAGCTAGTGGCTCAGACGGTAAAGAATCTGTCAAAATATGGGAGATTAGGCTTCGATCCCTGGGTCAGGAAGATCCCCTGGAGAAAGAACTGGCAACCCACTCCAGTAATCTTGCCTGGAGAATCCCATGGACACAGGAGCCTGGCAGGTTACAATCCATGGGGTCGCAAAAAGTCAGCTACAACTGAGTGACTAACACACACACACACACACACACACACACACAGAAAGAAAGAGTAAGACATTGCATCATTCTTACTATTATTATTATCTCTAATGCTTATGCTTATTATGGGCCAGGAATTGTACTTAATATTTTACATGCATCACCTCATTTTCAGAGAAGGCAATGGCAACCCACTCCAGTAGTCTTGCCTGGAAAGTCCCATGGACGGAGGAGCCTGGTAGGCTGCAGTCCATGGGGTCCCTAAGAGTTGGACACGACTGAGTGACTTCACTTTCACTTTTAACTTTGATGCATTGGAGAAGGAAATGGCAACCCACTCCAGTGTTCTTGCCTGGAGAATCCCAGGGACGGGGAGCCTGGTGGGCTGCCGTCTATGGGGTCACACAGAGTTGGACATAACTGAAGCGACTTAGCAGTAGCAGCAACCTCATCTTTGCAGGGAACATATGATTATTCCCATTTTTCAGGTGGGTAAACTGAGCTCAGAGAATTTACATAAATTGCTCAGGATCATCAGCTTTATAAAATTCCAGACCTTCAATCTAAATTTATATCTGTATGTATCTAATACCCTGTGCTCCTGACTAGTCCATTACACAGCCTCCCTCAAGGTGTTCACACTCTAATGGACACAGAGTAGATTCATTTGGAGGAGTAAAGCCTCCACCAGTCAGATCAGGCTAATGAGTTTATTGGTGACTAAGCATCACCAGGCTCCAGGCGGGCATCCCACTGATGACTTTAATGCACCTTTTCTGAGACCAGCCTTCAGGACCCTGCAAATACATGCTTAGTACTGCACAGTCTTATGAATAATAATGAAATCCAATCAGGAACAGAGGCCTTAGATTTTAATTGAGCTATCCTTTAAAGGACTGCTTTTCTCCATGTCAAGGTCATGTTCTCCTAGTTAAAGCAGTTATTTTATGTGTGTAGCAGAGATAATAGGCACTGGAGACACATCGAGGACAAGTGGCATACGGCATGAAAGAAAGGAGGAAATATACGAAAAGCAATCATTGAAGTATACACTATAGACCTTCCCATTGATAATTGGTTTAAATTATTAAAGCACATAAGAGGTTATTAACTAGAGAGAGTATAAATTACTTTTTTTTTTTTTTTGCTGAGCATGACTTTTCAAAGTCTCCCAAACTTCCACTTCAAAAAAGCTTTAAATGTAAAGTCATTACCAAAAAAAAAAATATATATATATATATATATATAATCTTTTAAAAATTATCTCCAGAGTGGATGGATGAGGAGAGCAGATGCTTCATGAATTTGAGATCATGTTACCTGCCATGAGAATAGAAAATGGGAAACAGTATTTAAGTAATGCTAATGTTGCTCAGGGGGCAGCTGGCATTGGCTACATCCAGAGTCATGGCTGTAGGCCCCTGGAACCGATAACCTCCCTGAGGGATGGGAACAGGTAGCTGGAAATGTACCCTCAGAACTCCTGGGAGACTCTGGGATGTAGGGCACAGCTGCATTGGCATGGGCGAAGGCATCTGTAGTAGCCACCCCGGGGAGGGATCAGAGACCTGATCCCATAACCTCCTCCAGTGTGTGGAAGCAGTGGGCGGGGAGGAGCTGAGCCCAGGAGATTTTAGAAAGCGGCCCAGCCAGAGCAAAGTGAGTGACATACATCTTCCTTCCCACGCTGGAGATGCTGATTTATATCCCTGTTCTCCAAGCCCTTCCGGACTTTTCTGCAAATAGGACTGATGAGCCTGCTCTTATCTAAGGCTGTTCCAATCTTCTGGGGCTCTGAATTAGCATTTATAGGATGTACTGTTCTGGCAAGAGACCCTATATCTAGTAAGGCCAATTATCTCCTTGGATTCTTAGTTCTATCTTTATTCATTAACTCCCGTTTCCTCTCTCAGAAATGAGCTCACTTGGGCTGCTTGCCTTTTCTTTGAATGACTTTTCCTCCTTGTGGCCTAAATCCAGGATCCTTTTGCTCAAACCCCCTCTAGGCCTCCTCCTTTTGCCCTGTGGCCTCCTCATCTCCACCTTTTGCTAGGCAGTGGTGCCCTCACTGAAAGAATGAAAATGAAGAGCAACACTGCTCTCTCCCGCCACCCAGCCCAAGGCCGGGCTCTGCTTTGTCTGGGCTGTCAGGATGACAGATATGCTACAATTACAGAGCCATCTCTTTAAAGATGGTCATGATGTATCAGTATGGGAGGTAAGAGGCTATGAAACAGAAACAGTCACACACACATTGGAATGAAGACTCCCACCTACCTTTCGAGGTACTTCTTTTCCTTTTATAACTGTTCCTCCCCCAAGACCAATCTTATTTTTATAGATGCCAACTCGCTTGTTCAGGATCGGACTCTAGCCAATAGGACCAATATGAAAACTTTCCCAGAATAAGAATTCTTTTTTAAACCAGAAACAGGAAAGTCTGTTTCATTCTGAAGTCAGAATTTACCCCAGCTATAAGAAGCTGGACTGCAGAAAGTGATAATGATCCTAGCAGCCAGAGAGGGATGGTGAGTCAGGGAGGTGAAGAACAGAAGTGCTAATGGAATTTGAGACTTGGGTTCCAATTATTGTCCTGGCCTTCCTAAATTGGAATATTAGCCTCTCCTTCTTTGACTACATACCCTTACCAGATGTCCTTCCAGTAAATCTACTTCTAAGTTCAATTTAGCCCAAAGGACTCCTGATTAATACAGAAATATATTCTTCAGTGGTATACACCAATATATCCACACTACTCCGCTCTGGATTTTTTTTCTTTTACTTATCTGTATTTATCCCACTTTATAACGAACCTGAAATATTTATATATTATTTTGATCATGATATATATTATTTTGGTCGGATGACTTAACTGATTAAAAGAGAAATACCTGTCAAGAAAACTACAAATGTAACTCTGGAGGAAATCACCAGATAGGAGGTGACACCCACAACAGAGTCAGGATCACACGCTTTCCCTGCAGATGTGCACCGAGTTCTGGCCGGTGCTGTCAGATGGTGAGGGGACAAGAGTGAGACCATCTAGACATGGTGATCATAGAGCTCATGGGTTGCTAAGGGATACAGATACAATATCAATAACCACCCAACCTAGGTAAAGCTGCAACAACGACGAGTACTATGAAGAGAAGCTGTATGGAAATAAGGAGATATGACCAGGTTAGAAAAATCATGGATACTTCTGGAGAAAAATGCCACATAAGAAAGATAAGCAGGAATTAATTGAGAATGAGAGAAGGAAGAATGGTGACTGCACGTCAAGGCTCCCTGTTAGAAGGGAATAGGGGCATCTGAGAAATAAAAGTACTTGAAGTGGAGGGAACATTCTGTAGGGCAGCGTGTGTAAGAATCACAAAGAACCAGGAGGCACCACGGATCCAGTTATCATCTTAGGATTGGTGGACTGAGGGGAGGAACTGGCCACTGGAACTCAGAAAGATAGCATTGTGCACAGAATAGTCTATGATGAGAGATAAGGCTTTACAACAAATGCTGAAGAAAGTCCACGATGACCACGCAAGGTGAGGAGGGGCCAGGGAAATGCCAACTCTCACCTTACTCTCCTTTCTTGCCCCTGATCTCTGACCTGGGCTCAACTCATCCAAAATCAGACAGAAAAAGGCCTCTTCGAAGTACATATACGTCAATCTCCTATGGCACAAAGCAGAGAAAGATGAAGCATCTGTCTATAGGGGAAACCAAAAAAGAGCCAGCTCATGGACATGCAAAACCATACAGCAAATATAACAGACATTTACTAAATATACAGTGTTTATGGACTGGCACCAGGAACCTTAGTGAACAATGAAGGAAGTACCAGCCTCTATTGGAACTACAGAAGCTCAGAAGAAAACATGTAGAAGACTATGTGGGCACTGGAAACACTAAATAAAAATAAAGCCATAGCCCACGATAGCAACACAGGGCGTCACTTGGCAGTGCGTGAGTAATTAGCAGGGATGTATGCAGGTAAAATGTGCTGCTGGCCCCTAGAAGTGAGGGACTCTGTAGCCTGAAATGACCATGCAAGACTTCCTAAAAGAAGGGCTGCGATTTATAGGCTATAGTGTTGGTTGCTCAGTTTGTTCCCATGGACTGTAGTAACCCAGGCTCCTCTGTCCATGGAATTCTCCAGGCAAGAATATTGGAGCGAGTGGACATTTCCTTCTCCAGGGGATCTTCCTCACTCAGGGATCAAACACGGGTCTCTTGCATTACAGGTGGACTCTACCATCTGAGCCACTGGGGAAGATACAGGCTAGGAGATGAATGACTACAAAATGGCAGAATAGAAAAAAAGCAAGTTATGTTTAAGAAATCTAACTATCTAACAAGACTATCAATTTGATTATCACAAAGGCCATATAAACAGGCAGACAGCAACTGTTCCAGAAACGTTATCTTAGTCATTGACTTTTTTTTTTTTTCTTTGAAACTGAGTATCTAGAGTGTGTGTGTCAGGCACTGGTCTTAACGCTGAGGATGCAGCTGCGAACATGATGGACAAGGACCCTGTAAATGTAGAGATTATATTCTGATGCGGCAAATGGAATATAAATAAATGACATATTAGGTAAACATCAGATACCCTGAGGTCTTATGGAGAGAATTCATATCAGCTTATGTACTAGAGAATAACTAAATAGTCACTGCAGGGGATGGTTAAGAAAAACTGCAATAAGGAGTTCTTTGAGCTTGGCTGAGACTTAAATAACTAAAATTATTCCTGTTCCATATCATGATCAAGAGCATTTCAGGCAAAGAGAAAAATGACGTCCAAGGCCTAAACCAGATACTTGAGTAATGAAGGTGTTTGAGGAATAAGTGAAGAGCAGAGGCTATGCTACGTGGTTCTGATAAAGGTTACACCAGATGCTAAGACTGGAGTGTGTCCACTAGCAAGAGGTAATAGTTACATTTTCAGGAATTTTGTGAGCCCGCTGACATGACTTTGGTAGCCTCTTGTTGGCTGTGGTGGGAGTGGTTACACCAGAGAAATTGGCAGACAGTATAAATCAAGAGTTCCTCCAGTTCCCAGCCCCCACCCCCACTCAGAGAACCTGTTCTTAAACAGCTGCCAGCACACCACAGCAAGGATGCCAGAGGAAACTGGAGAAGTAACCAGAGACCTGTCCTCAAAGGCTTTATAAGCCAGGAGTTTCCATTTAATTCTAAGTGTGATGGGAAGCCATTAGAAGGTCTTAAGTAGGATGTGGACATAACTTGATTTGCATTTTTAAAAGATAGTCTGGCTCCTTTGGGAGGAGGGTTCGGGATGGGGAACACATGTATACCTGTGGCGGATTCATTTTGATATTTGGCAAAACTAATACAATTATGTAAAGTTTAAAAATAAATAAAAAAAA
>NW_011494717.1:4108921-4133947 GCF_000754665.1 Bison bison bison | reverse complement strand
GATGGGGAACACATGTATACCTGTGGCGGATTCATTTTGATATTTGGCAAAACTAATACAATTATGTAAAATTTAAAAAAAAAAAAAAAAAAAAAAAAAAAAAATAAAAAAAAATAAAAGAGGAAATTGAGGACCCAAAAAAAAAAAAAAAAAGATAGTCTGGCTCCTTTGTAGAAAACTTTGAGTGGGTTAAAAAAAAGGGGGAGGAAATAGGAACATCGGCTGGGTGGCTACCACATTAGTCTGGATGAGACGTGACAAAGGCTTTGACGAGGGTGCAGAGTGCAAATGAAGTGGGATCTGAGTTCCCCAACCAAGGATCCAGCCATCAAAGTGCAAAGTCCGAACCTCTGGATCGCCAGGGAATTCCCTAGAACATATAGTTCTCAACTCATAGATTTGATCTAGACGTTGAGGTAAATGGAAGAATCAAGGATAATTTGATTTTTTTTTTTTTTTTTTTTTGCTTAAGAAAACAGGTATATGGTGGTGCCATAAACTGAAAGGTAAAGAATTTATGTAATACAAGAGGCAATGTGGGGAACAAAGAAAATGATACTCATCCTGTTAAGTTTGATATTTCTATACGGCATACATCTGTAAATGTCAAATAGAGAAGGAGATATTCATACTTGGATTATTGTGGCAAGGTAGAAACTGGAGACATAGTTTGAGAGTCATTGATACATATGAAGTATTTAAAACCAGAGTATGTGTTAGATCACCAAAGGAGGGGGATGCAAAGAGAGACAGAAGCAGGAGGTAAAAACAGAGATAGAGCAAAGAGGAGGAACCAGCCCTGAAGATTGAACAGTGACACATTAGCCTGGAAGAAAACCAGGAGAGTCTATGCCAGGATCCGCAAGAAAACGTACTCCATGAAGTCAGAGTTTATTTTGTTGAGTGCTACTGGAGATCAAGTGAGATAAAAAGAGAGATGTCACTTGGACAGGTGACAAAGGGATTTCTAATGCTTCTAATTATAGCAGTGCCAGTGAAGTAGGGAGGACTGAATGAAGACTCCTTGGAATAAATTCAAGTAATGATGTTCAGTGAAGAAGGAAAAATGATTATACAGGGGGAGAGATGACAGTAGCTGGAGAAGGCTATGAGGTCAAGAGTTGGGTTTTTTTTTTTTTCCCCCTCATTTTACTGTTTAGGTAGGCATAATTAGAATGTGTTTATATATTATAGAAAGGGAAATCTCAATGAATGGGGGAGGCAATAAATACAGGAGCCAAGTCCTTGAAACAGTAAGAAAGAACAGGAACTAGAGTGCAAGCTGCTAAGTCGCTTCAGTCGTGTCCGACTCTGTGCAACCCCATAGACGGCAGCCCACCAGGCTCCATTGTCCCCGGGATTCTCCAGGCAAGAACACTGGAGTGGGTTGCCATTTCCTTCTCCAATGAATGAAAGTGAAAAGTGAAAGTGAAGTCACTCAGTCGTGCCCAACCCTCAGCGACCCCATGGACTGCAGCCTAGCAGGCTCCTCCATCCATGGGATTTTCCAGGCAAGAGTACTGGAGTGGGGTGCCATTGCCTTCTCCAAGAGTGCAAGAGGAGGGTTCAATTCAACAGACATCTATTAACTGCTCTTGATATATCCTGTTTCAGTGTACAGATTTCTGATATCATACCTGGAATATTTTCCAACATTTATTTCCCCTATTAGATTCAAGGTGCTTAAGGACTGAATCCCTATTTTGTTCTGGTTTCAAGTCCCAGCCCAATTTCAGGCACCCAGTAAGACTTAATACGTGTTTTGTTCAGTATGTGTTTGAATGAGATTAAAAAGTTTTAACCTAAACTATCAGCATTGGCAGTTATTTGAGCTTTTGATTTAATCATAGACAGCACTGAGAAGACAGCTATAACTAGTAAAAAACAGACAACTTCAATTACAGAATTTTTTTCTTCCTTTAAGTTTGACTTAGATTGACAGAGAAAAAGGTTGAGGCCAGATGGATGTGGGAGTCGGGGAAGAGATAGCTTCTTCTACAAGTCACCAAAGAGAAAGACAGCTCTTTCACATAGAATCCAGTTTATTTTAATTCTTGACAAAAACATGTACGTGTAACCCCAATGTTCCCACACTGAGAGTAGAGTGTCAGCTTTTTGGTTTATCATCTTAGTGTGTCTTCACTATAATCATAATCTCCTCGACCTCCTTGAAAGCACTTGCACTACATGTGAGCCCCAGGCCAGGGAGACCAAGGCCAATCGCTCTTCCTAATCCCAGCCCCACCCCATCACCAACACATCAATTTCTGTCCTCATTGTGTGCTCTCTCCTCTGAAATATTCTCCAAATTTTTCTCATCTTTCAACATTCCAAGAACTCATAAGACTCCTTCTCCTAGAGAAAGATGCCTATTTGTTTGCTTAAATTTTGTAGCATTTAGTGAATCAATTATGCAGCAACTGTCAAATACCTGACTGAGTTGACTTTGCATGAGTCTACATGCATGCATGCTTGGGTGAGTGTCTGTGTGTGAGACGGAGATTCCTGTCTGTCTAGGAGAAGTGGACCTGTCGCCAGATGACAGGTGTTCATCAAAAAAGAGCTGGGCCCTAGCATCTCTTCTGCTCCTCCACCCTCAGCAACCTAGAGAACGAGGTCAAGGACTGCGTGCTCTTGAGAAATTCAGCTATAAATGTGGATGGAACATTTATAATAGTCTGTTTCATGTAAGTACTGCAATCACCACATCCCCCTGGTGGTAGGTTCTGACTGTTAGTTTTTATTACAAAGACAATATATAAAAATGTACAAACTTCCAATTATAAAGAAATACATGGGACTTCCTTGGTGGTCCAGTGGTTAAGAATCTACCTTGCAATGCAGGGGACTTGGGTTCAATCTCTAGTCGGTGAACTAAGATCCCACATGCAGCAGAGTAACTAAAGGCCTCGTGCCAGAACCAGAGAGTCCTCATACCGCAATTAATGAAGTCTGTGTGCTCTGGAGCCTGTGTCCTACAATTATTGAGCCCACGTGCCACAACTAAAGAGTCTATGCACCACAGTGAAAGATCCTGCATGATGCAACCAAGACCGAATACAGCCAGATAAACAAATAAATACTTTTTAAAAACCTCTTTAAAAATGTTTAAAAATAAAAGAAGTCATAAGAATGTAATGGATAGCATGGTGACTACAGTTAAAAGTGTATTGCACATTTGAAAGTTGCCTAGTCAATCTTGAAAGTTCTCACCAGAAAAAACAAACACATAGAGTACTATATTTTCTATTTTTAAAACTTTTAAAAATTATGTCTTAGTAAAGTTTCAAAGTTATTCAACCAGCGTGATTATGACATCGTAGCCAGAAAACGAGCCTAGCTCACCTGAAAGGAGACAGAACAATGGGGTTAAGTGGGAAGCTCACACACGGCTTCAGAAGACCTGGAACATCCTTAAACTTGTCCAGAGCTATGTGATCTTAGGAGAGTCACCTCCCTTATCCAGGCCCTGATTTCTAATGTGAAAAGTTTTGGGTAAATGATCCCTAAGGTTCTTCCCACCCTGTCTGCCTGAGACTCTAAGGCTGTGAATGAGATCTGAGCTTTATCACCATGCTTTGATCAACACTGGAGACCACACTCTCTCCTGACATGCTGTGCTTCCTGGAATATAATTGAAATAATGTGGGTGTCATATCTCTTTTGATTCCCCAAACGTGAACCGAAGTCATCAACTCTCCTCATTTAACCTTTCAACAAAGAGCTCTGTTTGTTTCAGCCGGGGGCAGTAGAAATAATTACAATAGAAATGTCTTAATATAAAGAGGAACAGCTAATATTCCAGCCACTAAATTAGAAAATGTCCATGTGCCCATATGGCAGCCAGAAATCATTCTCCCATTAGCCACTGGCTTTCAGTTAGTAAAATGGAAATCAATTTACCAAACGCCATGGCCGTGCTGAAAGCGGAGCTGCCCTAAAAGACCCTTCAACATTACGCTCCTTGTGGGGGTCCACGCAGGCCGGCAGCTGGCGGCACCCCGAACGGCACACTGTGATGGGCTCTGTTGTTAGCTGAGGTGGATGCCCTCTAGCAGTCCTCCCTGGCGCCTGCCTGGCACCAGAACTGGCTGCCTCTTCCTATTTGTCTCTGTGTTCCTCTCGGCGTAATGTGGGTATTTGTTTTACTAAAGGGCTTGCTTCACTCACTTGGTATTAGACTTAGGGATCAGACATGAAATAATTATTCAGCCTAGAGCAGCTTTTTTTCTGGTACTGCCATTTCTAAATGAACAGCCAGTTCCTGCAGAGATCTGTGTTAAGGAGAAAAACCACTCACAGTCTGACTAGAGTTTTGTAAAGAAGGAGAGAGGCCTACTAAACCCTTTATCTGCTGTTAACCTTAAAAATAAAAGGATTCTCCAGCTTTCCCCTGAATCATGGAATCCCTAGAATCAAGCACATGGCTCTGTCACTGGTATCCATGCAACTCAGCTTATACCTCGCACCTCTAGGGTGGTGACCTTCACCTGAGACCCCCAAACTCACAGGCTCTGTCTTTGTCATATCTATGTACTGAATAAGTCAGGATCTTCACTTCAGGAAGGCCCAGTCCATTGCCTTTAGAAGAATTCAATGTCACTGTGGTGTGCACAATTTCAGGCTCCTGTTCACTAATTGCTGCTTCTAGGGCTGCAGTCCATGGGGTCGCGAAGAGTCAGACACGACTGAGCGACTTCACTTTCACTTTTCACTTTCATGCATTGGAGAAGGAAATGGCAACCCACCCCAGTGTTCTTGCCTGGAGAATGCCAGGGACGGGGGAGCCTGATGGGCTGCCGTCTATGTGGTTGCAGAGAGTCGGACGTGACTGAAGCGACTTAGCAGCAGCAGCAGCAGCAGCAAAGGTTGATCACAAAGAGTCGGACATGATTGAGCAACTGAACTGAAGGGTTGATCAGAAGGACAAGAATTCAAAATCCGTCCACACAGAATTAAATTTGTACTATTTTGTTGTTACTGTTGTTGTTGAGAATGCCACATAAATAATTTTCTAACTATTTCTGAGAAGTTTCTATGTGCTTGCCAGCCTGAGTCTCAGGACTGGACTTTAGTTCGTTCAGTCCAAATGACTCATACAGAGTATTTAGTATCTGAAGATGTGGATAACCACAGATAAGTACTTTCAATCATTCCTCAAATATTTAATGAGCAATCATGTGCTGAGTTCTGTGGATAAATGGTATTTGCCTTCCCAGATATCATAGTCCAGCAAGAAAGACAGAAAATTGAACAGACACAATTACTACAAAATACACCAGGTACTGTGAAAAGCTTGGTACAAAGGAAAATAATAAAGCCTATGGCAGATCTGTCATTACAACTGAGCAAGCCAACCCCAGGATGACTTTTTGCGATATAGTTCAAGCCATGCCTTATCTTCATGTTGATGCCTTCTCTTTTGGTGTTTCCAAGTGATGTATTTCCATTTGCTCAAACATACTTTTAGTTTTTCCTGTAGTTTTATAGATGGGCTTCCCTTGTGGCTCAGATGGTAAACAATCTGCCTGCAATGCGGGAGATGTGGGTTCGATACCCGGGTGGGGAAGACCTCTTGGAGAGGAGAATGACAAACCATTCCAGTATTCTTACCTGGAGAATTCCATGGGTAGAAGAGACTGGCGGGCTCCAGTCCATGGGGTCATGAAGAGTCAGACACAACTGAGCGACTAACACACACAATACTAAGTAAACATTCTTATTAATACCATTATACACACACACACACACACACACACACACACACAATAAGACTGTCCCTGTTCAAAGGACTTAGCTAGTAAATGAAGCAGAAGACAAAATATCTACGTCTAAGGAACTTAAAATCTATGTATGACAAAAGTATACATAAAACACAAACATGGTATGTAAAAAAAGTAAATGGTATGTAAATAAAAAAACATGGTGTGTAAATAAAAAAATATACATAAAAGTATACAAACATGGTCTGAAGTCTAAGTAAACAGAGTCAAAGCAGTAGAATGCATTCTAAAACCTAGTATATCTATAAGTACATGTTGAATAAGTCAGAGAAGAGGAGGGCCATAAACCCAATCTGCCTCCATCATATAAGTATCTCCTGTGCACCTTCCACTGTTTCAGGCCTCAAGGATGTGAAGGATAAGAAACATGGGGCCTGCACTCTAGGATCAAACTCCAGCCCCAAGCAGACACAGAGAGAGGCATCATTGTCTAAGTGCCACTTCCCTAGTCAGACTTTCCACATTCTAGCCTCTGCTTTCCACTTACTAACAATATGACTTTGGGCAAGTTTCTCATCTGTAAAATGGAGACAATTAACAGTATTTACCTTGCAGGGTTATCTTTTTTTATTTAAATGAGACAATATGATTAAAACTCCTAGTATAATTATTGGCTTACATTGCGTGTCAATAAATGTTGCTGGTGTTGGAGAAGACTCTTGAGAGTCCCTTGGACTGCAAGGAGATCCAACGAGTCCATTCTGAAGGAGATCAGCCCTGGGATTTCTTTGGAAGGAATGATGCTAAAGCTGAAACTCCAGTCCTTTAGCCACCTCATGTGAAGAGCTGACTCATTGGAAAAGACTCTGATGCTGGGAGGGATTGGGGGCAGGAGGAGAAGGGGTCGACAGAGGATGAGATGGCTGGATGGCATCACTGACTCGATGGACGTGAGTCTGAGTGAACTCCGGGTGTTGGTGATGGACAGGGAGGCCTGGCGTACTGCAATTCATGGGGTCGCAAAGAGTCGGACACGACTGAGTGACTGATCTGATCTGATACTTTTATTGAATGATACTATTATTAACCACAGATTTTTTAACCAAAATGAATTTAATTTAATAGAAGGCCTCTCATCATCTTCTTCTGGGGCAGGCCAACTATAGTCACCTGCAAGACGATGGAATCTAGCAGAACAGATAAAACCTAGCCAGTGAATATTGCTACTTAGAGACACTTAGCCTTGTAACTGAATCTGTGTAATGACCAAGAAAGTAAATGTATCTGAGAAATAGATTTGATTGACTTAAATGCTTAGTTTTCTCTGTGTGTCAATGTGCAGCGCACAGCTTGAATTAAGACTGTCCTGAGCCTAATGATACAGGAACAAGAATGGCAGGTAGTGTGTGGGATGGAAAGGGGCAGGAAGGTTCAAGAGGGAAGGGATTTGTATATATAATTATGGCTGATTCATATTGCTGCACAGCAGAAACCAGCAAAACATTGTAAAGCAAATTAAAAAAAAAAGAGAGATTCATAAACAGATAGACTCAGGTCACCTCAACTCAATGCTATGGAGGTAGAGACCCTGAAGCAGAGGCTGGAATAAAACTTCTGAGGTGGGGAGAGTGGTATGCAGCTGCAAAGTTAAAGCAGGAGCTGGAATTTTAATAGAGTCTGTGTTTAGTCATGGCTAAACTAGGTGGGGAGGTGGAGAAAAGTCCTTAAGGAAATGTTTCCACAAGGGCCTTTCCCTCCTCCCTTTCCCTTAAGGAAACTCTGGAAAGCACAGCTGAAAAGTTTACATTCTGTGAGGGTGTAAATCAGAATCATATTTCTGTTTCCAGCAATAAGTAGAAACAAGACGAACCTGATGGACTCAAACAGGTAAAGTCTGACCGCAAAATGACTCTGGGGCTTGTTGGAAAATCAACGTCTATGGGATCTGTTTCATTAGAGGGAAGACATGGCAGATCACCTTTCTGCATCAGCGCCCGGGCCTGACCTGTGGCAGCCTCACTCTCAGTGGACTAGCTGTGGTCGTCTGACATCTCCAGCAGGACATCTCCAGCAAGGAGGCTGCTGTCCCCAGGGTCGGGCCACATCTATGTCCACATCAGAAAGCCTGTAAATGTCCAATCCAGGAATCAAATCTCCAGCTGTCTAGGCTTACGCCCTGATTGTTTTTGTGTTCTCTGGCAATATAAGGAAGGTGGCAAGATAAGGAACAAACAGGTGACACCATCACTAGCTGTATTTTGACTTTCTGAAGAGAGAAATAAAATGCTACCCGTGATGGGGCAGAAACGGGCACAGAGACAGTGTGGTGTGGTTACAAGTAAGGAGTCTGGAGTCAGTCTCTCTGTGTTCAAATCCTCAAGAAGTTGTTTCACCTCTCTAAGACTCAGTTCCATCTGCAAAACGGAGGTAATAATAGCAGCAATTCCACAGGGCTATTTGTGAGGAATAAACACTAATTTATGAAAAGCATTCAGAATAATAATTTATGAAAAGCATTCAGTATTGTTATTCTGAATGTATTATTAAGTGTGATAGCCTCACACTTAACAAAGGCTATCATTATTGTCAAGAATTGCTCATATTTTTTCCCCAAGTGGATCTTGGGAGAATGAGAACTAGGTCCCCTTATGCAGGCCTTAATAATGACTTGCTTGTGGAAAGGAAATAGAGCTTTGTAGGAGACAGCTCCTTTATGAATTCCAGTGTCCTGGGTCTGTATTGCAGGTACATACATGGAAGCCAAGGAGATAAGCTATGTGCATCACCAATAAAAACCCCATGTCCCTGGGACTGCCCCCTCCTAACCCCTCAGGGCACTGCTGATGGAAGAAAAAGGAGGGTCAGTTAATCTGCTCGTCAGCCATGCAGGACCCATCCTTCAGGCCTCTCTTGGTTACAGCAGTACTGTAGCACTTGACAAGTGCAGACTAGCACCTGATCTGTGGAAAACTTAGCCTGGGGTCTCCGAAGAGGGAAGGACACATTCCTCTCATCAAAGCTATGAGTTTCCTGAGGAAAAACGTCTCATCTACAAAAACAACTGGCAAGCCCATGAGGATCTGGTGGCTCAGACAGTAAAGAATCTGCCTGCAATGCAGGAGACTCAGGTTTGATCCTTGGGTTGGGAAGATCCTCTAGAGAAGGGAATGGCTACCCACTCCAGTATTATTGCCTGGAGAATTCCATGGACAGAGGAGCTTGATGGGCTACAGTCCCTGTGTCACAAAGAGTCAGACATGACTAAGTGACTTAACATTTTCACTGAAGTCCTGCTCAGTTGACCCTCTCTCAGGACTGTATAGAAACAAGAGCATAAAGTTTCCTACAAGAGATAAAGATTCCTGCCTTCAGACATGGAGGAAATCTGAGGTTACTGAAGCCTTTGGTCTAAGATGGGAACTCTGGCTTCCCAGCAAGCACCCAGGAGTTACCAGCACCTTCCCTGACTATGTGGAGATCCCTGACTATGTGGAAAGCATCTGCTTTCTCTACCCAAACCTCACATAAGAATGGCTCAAATTCCTCCAATCCAATTAACTAGGATACCTGAAGGAGACTGAGGCACTGGCTCATCTTAAAAACCAACAGCGTAATTTTCTGAACATTTTTAGTGTAATGAAAGTCCACTGCTTTGGAAGTCAGACTAGAGTTGGGTGTGCCTTCTTCTGCTGCTAACTTGCTATATGACTTCTGGTACCTTCCTTCAAATCTGGGATAAATGAGTCATCTCTTTAGTGAGATGAAGATAAATAACACAAATGCTTCCCAGCACCATGGTGTTCTGATCAAGAGAAGCTGTAATGATCTCCACTAAAGCAGAAAGCAATGAGACACATTAGCAGAGAGTCTGCAGTTTCCAAAACTGGGTCTAAGGTATTTCACAGTCAGAGCCCCTGGTGGACAAGTTAACTCTATGACAAATCTGTGATATTTGACAATTGAAGATAATTACTGGTAAAATAAACTATACAGTTACCAAAAGAAAAGAAAAAGGAGACCAGTAATATAGCCATATACTTTAAAAGCATTCCTTTTGTTATGAGAAAGGCCTCAAAATTTATTTTTTCCATTGGCCTCTGCCATAAGGTAATAACTCAAATTATGGGAAAAAAAAACTGAAGGAAGTTTTTATGACCAGCTGAACACTGGAAATATAAACTTCTGAAAATTTTAACTTTATAACCATTTCTGAATCTGCCCTAATAAGACAAATTGCTTCCACCTTTCCCTATGATTGCATATCTTGAGGCTTCTTCATTGACTAGTACATAGGGATAGATTGTGATGTCACACTTACTAAGAGTTTCCAATGGCAAACACTGTCAAACTGCAAACAGAATGTCAAGCTATAAACAAACTGGTCTCAGCTTTATTAATACAGTACATGTGATACTGAATCCAGCTCCCCTGGTGGCTCAGATGGTAAAGAATCTGCCTGCAATGCGGGAGGCCTGGGTTTGATCTCTGGGTGGGGAAGATCCCCTGGAGAAGGGAACAGCTACCCACTCCAGTATACTGACCTGGAAAATTCCATGGATAGAGGAGCCTGGTGGACTACAGTCCATGGGGCTGCAAAGATTTGGACATGAAAGTCCCTTGGACTGCAAGAAGATCCAACCAGTCCATTCTGAAGGCGATCAGCCCTGGGATTTCTTTGGAAGGAATGATGCTAAAGCTAAAACTCCAGTACTTTGGCCACCTCATGTGAAGAGTTGACTCACTGGAAAAGACTCTGTTGCTGGGAGGGATTGGGGGCAAGAGGAGAAGGGGACAACAGAGGATGCGATGGCTGGATGGCATCACTGACTCAATGGACGTGAGTCTGAGTGAACTCCGGGAGTTGGTGATGGACAGGGAGGCCTGGCGTGCTGCAATTCATGGGGTCGCAAAGAGTCGGACACGACTGAGCGACTGATGTGATCTGATGATCTGAGCAACTTTCACTTTCACTTTTGTGATACTGAATTACCAAATGTATGCAGAAAAGGGAAGCCTACACATGGAAATCTTCAAGTACATCCAGGAGGAATCATATATCACCATATCCTTCCTGGAATCACTCAGTGGATTTTGTGCATTACCATCAACTATATGCCATGTATTATTTTAAAGTAGGTCATTTGAATCTTTACAGTTATGTACCATCAGCACCTAAATTTAGATCTGGGCAATCTAGAGCCATGTGACTATGTGAAAACGGGTGATTATGAGACAGATTCATATTTTTAATTTTATTCTTTGTGCTCAACACTTTACTGGGAAAAGAGGAAATCTCAGTTCCCAAGCAAAGAATATATACTTGCTGAATGATGGATGGAATGCTGCCATCTCTTGGTAATCTAGCACAGAGGAAAACAGTTTCCAGAAAAGTGATTTTGCATTTTTATTGGCTAAAGGCAATGCAGTTAAGAAGCATAATTCTACTCTTCTGGTGTCAGAACAATCTATAATTGCTGTTATTATTTTTAGCATTTAATGCTTACGGTGCATATTGAAGCTATTCCCTGACAATAATACCATATTAAAAAGAATCCATCACATGGTTTCACTGGCTTAGCTTTCACAAAGGAAGGTCTAAATTAGATCGGCCTGCTTCTCCTCTTAAACCTTGGCTCTTTTTGGATCTGTGTTGAGTAATCCTCACTCCTAAAGGTCACAAGTTACACATGACCCCTGTGAGTTCTGTGCATCATCTAAACAAACATTCTCTCTTCTAATACATGTAGCAGAGACAGCCAGGAAAATGGCTGGCCCCTAAGACTGACTTCTGGTAGAATGAAAAAGCCAGGATTCAGGGAATAGTGGCTCTTTGTACTGGTTCTACAACTTTGGTCTAGCAAGTCACACCACCTCAGTTTTCTCAGCTGTAATGTGGAGACAGTAATCTCTATTCTACCTACCTCATCATGTTACTATAAGGCTCAAAGAGAATTCCAGGTGTGAAAATGTTTTGCAAGGAGCAAAGCTTTGAACTTAGGTCAAGGCTGATCAGAGAGAGAGTGACACTGTTCATGTTCTTCAGAGGGTATTTACAATAAATCTAAATAACTTGTATTTGGCTTTGTTCATAGTTGGTTACTATTTTTCTCAGAGTTGAGCGTCTGATGACACCAATAAAGCCATATAAACAAGCCAGTAGAATTACTGCAGTGGTATTATCATAAGCTGTCGAGCTAGCCAAAGTTATCAAAGTGTCATATCAATTCATGGCCCAACAGTATAATTTCAGCCACCCAAAGGCATAACATACTCAGGGTAGCCTGGAAGGTGGGACAAATCATTCCGCCTCACCAGCATTTTATTATAGCTATAATACTCCTTCCACAGTAGGTGTCACTCTGTTCGAATGTTACCTGTTCACATTTTGTCTTGTCCCAAAGACAACTTGGTTTGCTAATGTGTGCCTAAGAAGGGCTTAATACTGTACTTGGGGCTGTATTTGCTCCATAAATATGTATTCGATTGTTAAGTTGAAGTGAATTAAGTAGTACTGACCATTCACCGTATTCTAAGTGCCAAAGAATGAAGAGAAATGAGTTAAAATAAATTCTAAGTACAGTGTACACACTAGAAAAAAAATGTACCCATTGTTGGAAGAAGTGCGATTTTTGAAAGAGGAAATAAATTGAGAGAATGTCATAAAACAGTACATTGCTAATATTTTTCCAAAGTCTGAAAATATTTTTGGTGAGAAGTAGAAAAAAAAATCATGTTTATTTGGGAACAATAGGTGAGTTGAGGGGACAGAAAAGATCTGGTGCTTCATATGAGCCAACACAATGAGAAACTGCTGCCAGAACAGCCCTTGGAGCCTGGACTGTGCCAGTAAAAGAACGACATTCAAAGCAAGTTTAATAGGTTCACCCTAAAATGTGTGTGCATGTGTGTGTGTGTATACACACACATCTAAAGTGTTATATTAAGTTATAAGCTATTCATTTGAAGGATCGTGGAAAATCTTCCAGAGAATCGCAACTAACATAAAGAAGATTCTGGAAAACAATGACAAGTAGAAACAAAGAAGAAAATGAGCAGGGTACAGAAGAGAAAACAGAACTTTCAAAGGATATGTCAACTATATTCAGATGTTAGGAAATTGTCCTGTGAAAGAGGTTGAGAGTTGATGTGTAACTCCAGAAGCTAAGAATTTATGTCATTGGAAAGAAATTAAAAAGAAGGATCTTCTCAATCTACAACAAAATAAAACAGACCCAGAAGTTTCTATTGGGATTCTCAATTGGTGGTGAGCTGTCCAACATGGAGATGAGCTTCTTGGCCCAGATATATTTCAGGACAAGATAGAGGGGGTGGGAGCCACTAGCAGGATTTTGACAGGAGAGTCCTTCATAGGATAAAGGTCCTCCCTAAGCAAAATGATACATTCTCACCATTTTAAAATATACACTGTATTTTAAAAAACACTATTTTAAAATACACTATTTTAAAAATATACACTATGAATATAAGATTTTTCAGTTATATACCATATATACTTTTAGAACACCATGTGGAAAATCTGCTATTAAAAACTTTGGTTATGAGAAAGAAATAGAGAAGTCAGAATTATTAGCAATGGAAGAATGAAGCAAATTTGCAAATTTTGACAGAATTCCTAGACAGGAGCCCTGGGTAACTGCTTCAGGGTTAGCATTTATGTACCAGCTCTATGGTGTAACATTTAACTAGGTTCCACCTGTAATCTATACACAGGGAGGTTGCCTTACATATAATCACTAAAGGCAGTCCTTCACCAAGGTGAGTTTGTCTTATATTTAGATAAAATGATTATAAGTGTTTGCTTTTGAGATTGTAACATCCTCTGTACCAGCTCTCCTGCCTAGTACATAATTAACCTGTCAACCCACCCTGCAGTAATAAGTGTGATAGGCAGGAAATATATTAGGAAGGAACTTTTGTGTGATGTGCTTTCAAGCCCTCTTTTATCCTTCAACTATCTTTCCTTTTAATTAGCACTTGGGTAACAGCATACCATAATGAATTACCATATTACTGTTATCAATAAAAATTATTTTGGGTCTAAAGTAGTCATTAAGATGAAATGTGTAAGACCTGTTCTGGATAGTTTGTAAGGAGATAGCAGTTGGAAATCAAGTCTCTATTTTGTATATTCATTTGAGAAGATTCAGAAGATTCTAAGATCTGTAAATACATGTTTTCTAAATGTAAAGATGTGAATATATGGGAGATAAAGGAAAGAGAGTAAGTGTATGCATCTGGGGAGAACACAGTGCTGATATATTAAAGAAGACATTTTTGTTAAACATGGCATATTGAGCAAACATTTTTATGTCTGCCATCTCTCCAAAAAAACCTAACTAAAACAACAGTAAGGGGACTAATTGCACCCCAAGTACAAAATGAATGGGACACAAAATGAAAATAACCAAAGACTACAGGCCAAAAAGCAGAAGAATGAGAGAATCTAACCTGTCAGGTGTGGGCATATTTCAACTAGTAGCAGAGACAACAGAGGAGTAACCCAATTTACCCTCCACAAAATGTCTCCTGTAAGCTTAATAATCACCAATATCAGGTATCTAGAGCTATGGAAATGAAGGTGGGGGCAAAGAGGAAAAAGACTAAGTAGAAGATCATTTAAGAAGCTAGATAAAAGGTTCCCGTCTTCTCTTGGCTCAGCTGAGCAACTTCTCCCCCATACCCTGCAGGCAGATTAGAGGTGGAAGTGTCATCCTTGGATGGGGTAAAAGACCAGACACAGTTGAGAGTGGAGATTTGATAGGATACTCCTCTCCCAGAAGCCTTAAGTGTGTCTGAAGCCAGAAGCATATAGCCCAGGCATAAAGTTCACAGTCCAAGAGAAAAAAACTTAAGTCTCTCAGTGAAAAGTCTAACCAGTTCCATCTATAATAAAACCCACCAACATACACACCTGATTAGCATTTAATCAGGCTTTCTGCATTATCCTATTAAATGAGTATTTAGTAAAAGGTATCACATGAAATTCAAGGAAAATGCCATGCAAGAGTCAAAGAATGAAGCAAACAGTAACAATATCTTGGAGGAAACAAGGAATCTTCCAGGACACGAAAATGTAGAAAACAAACAAAAAAACCCCACATCTGCTCTAATAATACATTTAGTAAAATAAAAGAAAAAAATGCATCCCTCAAATAGAATAGAGTGGTAAGACAAAGAAGATAAACAGAGAACAAAAAAATATCTGGAAACAAATATAAGAAGGCAAAAATGTTAAAGTGGAATAAAGGGATGGAACCATAAAGTTGTGCATAATTGTAATAATCTTTCAGAAAGTAAAAGAAAATAAATATTTTGTAACATGTAATGCCATAGAAGTTTTGCCTTTTAAGTACCCTTTCTCAGGAAAATGCTAGAAAACAAATTATAAAGAAGTAAACAGGAAATGAAAATATATGGGATATAGGAATCAAAGCAGAAAAGGAAAGCCCCAATTTGATAATGGAAAGAAATATCAGAATAAAAATAGCACTGCAGTCCTAGAGACAAATTAGCTCAGACTGGAGCAGGCAAGAAAGAGCAAAAAGAAAGTTTCTTTCAGAAACTGTACCCATAAAAGCAATTTTAAGTATGACTTTTTTCAACATATTGAGAAGAGATTTATACAAAATAGATTAGAATTTAGGAATAAATCAGTGATCAAACATTGGGACACTACACATACAAAAAGTAAGACCATTCTTAATTCCTGGAAAACCAAGAAGTTTTGCAAGAAAGAAAAAGTAGTCATGGTGTAGGTGTAGCTGCTGCTGCTGCTGCTGCTAAGTCACTTCAGTCATGGCCAACTCTGTGCGACCCCATAGACGGCAGCCCACCAGGCTCCCCTGTCCCTGGGATTCTCCAGGCAAGAACACTGGAGTGGGTTGCCATTTCCTTCTCCAATGCATGAAAGTGAAAAGTGAAAGTGAAGTCGCGCAGTCACGTCTGACTTGTAGCGACCCCATGGACTGCAGCCTACCAGGCTCCTCCATCCATGGGATTTTCTAGGCAAGAGTACTGGAATGGGGTGCCATCACCTTCTCTGAGTCATGGTGTAGAACATGGCTTAAATGTGAATAACACATTGATAATGAAGGGCTTCCCAGGTGGCACAGCGGTAAAGAATCTGCCTGTCAATGCAGGAAACACAGGTGATGCGGATTAAATCCCTTCGTTGGGCAGATCCCCCGGAATAAGAAATGGGAACCCACTCCAGTATTCTTTGCCTGGGAAATTCCTCAGATGAGCCTGGAGCACTACAGTCCTTGGGGTCGCAAACAGTGGGACACAACTCAGCATTCATACACACACACACACACACACACACACACAGTGATAATGATGCAATGCCTTGAATCTGATCTAAACAAAATTATGTCATAATTATGGTGGTAGAATGGGGGGTGAGATGGGAACATGTGTAAAGTGAGAAGCAAGAGAACCAAAAATCTAGTATTTATTCTTCCATAGTGAGAAGTCAACAGATAATGTTTTAAATGTGAAAATCAAGACATGCCAATGTAAGTGGATTATTAAGAAACATGAAGGTAGATACTAAAGGAAAACAAAACATTTGAAAGTTGCCGTTTTCTAGAGCAGCAATTGAATGGGGATGGTAAGACAATCATAGTTTTTCATAATTAGTCTGGTACAATGTGCATCTTTAAACGATGTGCTATGTGGGGGAAAAAAAAGCATTTCATATCTATAGTTCAGACTCATAGTTACACGTTCTCTTTTTAGAAGCCTGAAGCTAGCCTCAGGGACAAGCTAGCCTCATCTTGTTAGAAGATGCCAATGAAGATAACATCTTCTGTTGAGCTATTTTGAGGACACAAAGCCTGCGGGAAAGACCAAAAGTATCCAAAGGAAGTAGCAGAATTAAGAAGGAATGCTTAAATTTCGCTCCTTATTTTTGCACAATGAAGTATGTTCTCATTTTCTATGCCCCATGAGAGAAAGGCATGGAAACACTTTCTACTTTCTTTTATGACCTCAGATAAAATTAGGAGAAGGAATGGTGCATAGGAGGCTCAGCTACTTCTGAGGATGCTTCTTCTTTCTGCATGGATTGCCCTCAGGGCCAAGGTGTCCTCTGCTTGTCCAGGAGTATGCATTCCAGGCAGTGCAGAGGGAGGCCAGCAGTTTGAGGATATGCTTAGTTTCAGATAGGAGATATACCGGGTGATTATTGAACATAATAACTACATATTCTCCAATTTGCATTTATCAGTAAAAAAAAAACTGACATTTTAACTCCATGTGTATCATTCCTGTATCTTATTTTTCAACTGGCTTCAAACTCAGGAGAAAAAAATTAAGAATGTGTTTTTTATAAAATCACCCTCAAAACCCAACAGACATTATTGCCTTCTAGGATACTGAGAGCTCCTTGACTAGCAAGAACACAGAGCACGAGCAACTTCACGGATGCCGTGAGGTGCGCCCAATGCTCCTTTCAGAAGTGAAGCCTTAGTCCCCAGCTCCTGGGAGCACTGCTAACAAACAGCCTTCTGCATGAATTGCCTCACTAAAGAGAGATGCCTTGACTAAAAGGCAAACCACAATGAGATAACACCTCACACCTGTCAGAATGACTGTTATCAAAAAGACAACAAGTAACAAGCATTGGCCAGGATGTGGAGAAAAGGTCACCCTTGTGCACTGCTGGTGGGAATGTAAGTTGGTATGTGTTGCCTGTGTGCATACGTGTGCTTCAGTCACATCTGACTCTTTGTGACCCTTTAGACTGTAGCCAGCCAGGCTCTTCTGTCCATGGAAGTGTCCAGGCAAGAATACTGGAGTGGGTTGCCATGCCTTCCTCTAGGGGATTTTCTCGACCCAGGGATCGAACTCCCATCTCCTGTGGCTCCTGAATTGGCAGGTGGATTCTTTACTGCTGACTCACCAGGGAAGCTGATAAATTGGTATAGCCACTATGGAAAACAGTTTGTGTGCATGTGTGTAAAGTTGCTTCAGTCGTGTCCAACTCTTGGCGACCCTATGGACAGAGGTGCCAGGCTCCTCTGTCCATGGGAATGGGATGACATTCCCTCCTCTAGGGGATCTTTCTGACTCAGGGATCAAACCTGCCTCCTATGGCTCCTGCATTGCTGGTGGAATCTTTGCAACTGAGACTCCAGGGAAGCTCGAAAAACAGTATGGAGGTTCCTAAAAATAGAGCTACCACACAATTCAGCAATTCCACTTCTAGGCATTTACTTGAATAAAACAAAAGCACTAATTTGAAAATATATGCATCCAATGTTCGTTGCACCATTATTTACAATAGCCAACATATGGAAGCAACCTAAGTGTGCATCCATAGATGAAAGGACTCAGAAGATGGGACGTATCTTGTCTTGCTATGTTTCACTGTTAACTGAACCCAGGGCACACAAGGCGTGAGTAGGGAAGCTGGAAGACTCAGGAGTCATAGGAACGGTAGACGGGTTTATTCTCTCTGGGCTGGCACAGCAGCCGTATCGCGGCCATGCTGTATTCCTTGATGGCTAACCCAGAGGACCAGCCAAAATGCAGCCTCCATGGTTTTTCAGGTAGAGCTTATATATACTTACAGAGCAAGAGTGGCCTGTGGCCCAGCGAGTACATCCTCACACACATGCACAGTGCTATAAGTGATCTCAGCTGTTACACGACCATGTATTTACAAAATGTGGCAGGAGAGTGAGAAACCATGGGGCGAGAGAGCCTGACCACCGCCATTTTACCTAATCTGCTCTTTCCCTACATATCTATATACCTATATCGAGACAGAGGGATAGATAGAATATTACTCAGCCATTAAAGAGAATAACATCTAGCATTTGTGATAACATGGATGGACTTGGAGGGTATTATGTTAAATGAAATAAATCAAACAGTAAGATAAATGCAGTATGAACTTATTTGTAGAAACTAATAAACAGGACACATAAACCAACATAACAAAACAGGAACAGATTCATAGATACAGAGAACAAAAAGCTGGTCGCCATATGGGAGGGGATAGGGAAATGTGTGAAATGGGTGAAGGGCACTGAGAACTACAAACTTCCAGTTATAAAATCAGTAAGTCACAGTAATGTTAAACACAGCATAGCGAGTATAGTCAATAATGCTATAATAACTTGATATGATGACAGATGGTAACTAGACTTATGGTGATCATTTTGTGATGTACAAAAATATAGAATCACTGTTATACACCTGAAACTAATTATAATATTGTAAGTCATTTATACTTCAATTAAAAAGAACTGCATGGGAGATGACTTCAGAAAAACAAGAAACTATATCACAACATATCTTATCCCTAAGGCAAATTCTGCTCCCTAATCAATACTACCTAATTCTACTTTTTTGTGTGTGACAAGAGTTGATTCCAACAGCACTCCGTAATAAACTTTCTGGAAACTTCTCTCCATTTCAGAATCAGATCCCCCAAAACTTCAACTTTCAAAAGGGAACAAAGTGTTATTATGTAGCTAAATCCTCATGGGGCCTTTGCAGATTATGACAGCTAACACTGAGTCTTTAATATGCATCAGTTATTCTGTTCAGCATTCTACATGTATCAACTCTTTCCTGTGTGTGTATGTGTGGTGACAACACCATGGGTAAGTATCGCTATCACATCCAGGAAGAGGACAGTAAATTTCAGAGAGGTTCAGTTCAGTTCAGTCGCATCTGACTCTTTGCGACCCCATGAATCTCAGCACGCCAGGCCTCCCTGTCCATCACCAACTCCCGGAGTTCACTCAGACCCACGTCCATCGAGTCAGTGATGCCATCCAGCCATCTCATCCTCTGTCATCCCCTTCTCCTCCTGCCCCCAATCCCTCCCAGCATCAGAGTCTTTTCCAATGAGTCGACTCTTCGCATGAGATGGCCAAAGTACTGGAGTTTCAGCTTTAGCATCAGTCCTTCCAAAGAAATCCCAGGGCTCATCTCCTTCAGAATGGACTGGTTGGATCTCCTTGCAGTCCAAGGGACTCTCAAGAGTCTTCTCCAACAACACAGTTCAAAAGCATCAATTCTTTGGTGCTCAGCTTTCTTCACAGTCCAACTCTCACATCCATACATGACTACTGGAAAAACCATAGCCTTGACTAGATGGGCCTGTTGTCAAAGCAATGCCTCTGCTAGAGAGGTTAAGTAACTCACAAATAGCTGAGCTGATGCATTAAGTTAATTGGTCTTCCACAACTATACTCTTAAGCTCCTTGCCAGAGCTCTTTCTTTAAAAAAATGCCAATTTCTACCGCCTTGGCCATTTAAAGTTGGGAGAAGTTCCAGTAGTCATGTATGGATGTGAGAGTTGGACTATAAAGAAAGCTGAGCACTGAAGAATTGATGCTTTTGAACTGTGGTGTTGAAAAAGACTCTTGAGAGTCCCTTGGACAGCAAGGAGGATCCAACCCGTCCATCCTAAAGGAAATCAATCCTGAATACTCATTGGAAGGACTGATGTTGAAGCTGAAACTCCAATACTTTGGCCACCTGATGCATAGAACTGACTCATTTGAAAGGACCCTGATGCTGGGAAAGATTGAAGGTGGGAGGAGAAGGGGATGACAGAGGATGAGATGGTTTGATGGCATCACCAACTCAATGGACATAAGTTTGAGTAAACTCTGGGAGTTGGTGATGGACAGGGAGGCCTGGCATGCTTCAGTCCTGGGGTCACAAAGAGTTGGACACGACTGAGTGACTGAACTGAACTGAAGTTAACCAAAAAGGAGCCCTCTTTAGGTAAAATATTCTCTGCCCTACCTATCTTGCCTGAGAATGTAAATCATTGGAAACTTAGAAACAGAATCCCAAGTCTATCACTATCTTCTCTATGTGAACTAAGGATAGCTAACGTTTTGAGATTTTTGTTTGCTCAACCATTAGCCTGTGACAGCTGGGTTGTTCTATGAATAAATTATAGAAGTATGACAGAAAACAAGGTAAATAGGCAAAAAAAAAGTATTTCCCCTCCTCCAAACTCTATAGTCTTTGTGTGTGTGTGTAATTCTCACTGGTACTATTCTTCAAAACTAGCTCCTTTTGAAGGAATCTATGCTTCTCATCCTAACTCATGGTCCTCATGAGCTGTCCATGGTACTGAATACAGTTCTTTCCAAAGAAAATCAAGGACAGATTATTGGAACTAAAAGCAAATTTAGAGCTGATCTGCTCACTGTCTGAAGTGATTTTGGCCTTTCATGAGATGCAGAATATCTCCAGTGCTTGATACAGAAAAGTTTATCTTTTATAAATTTGGTTAGTACAGCCTAGTTTAGGTATTGATTGAAGTCAGGTAGGACACTGTATCTGCATTTATAGATGATACTCAATCACTCTCTAACACTCCATCTCAGTTATACCAATGATAATTTTGAACCATAGTACAGCATTTTGACACAGATCCATCATACTCTCATCCACATCCCCAGTCGGGCAAACAGGTTCCTGCAAGGGATGTGACTAGACTACAGTACAGCTGGATAAGCCATACTTATTTTATGAGTGTGTCACTGTACAGAATAGTGATATCCTATACAAATAAGATGTGAGGCACATCTATGATTTTACACATTTTAGTAGCTACTCTAAAACATAAAAAGAATGGGGGACATTAATTTTAAATAATGTATGGATACCCATAGATATCCAAAATACTGCCATTTAACATGCAAGCTATTAAAAATAGTAATATGATATATATGTCATGTCCTTTTTTAATACTCAATCTTTGAAATCTGGCATGTATTTTACACTTACACATATGCACACATGGGCCAGTACATTTCAGTTGCTGAATGACACATGTGGTTAGTGGCTACTGCTCTGGAAAATACAATCATAGATTCCAGACTAAGAATATGACCAAGCAGTTTAATAGAGATCTGCCAAGTACAGGAGGATGACTGCTTGTGCTACACACACTGGTGTAATGCAAAGTTTCCAGTAACTACACTAGTCCTGACTTCTTTTTCTCACCATCCAACCTTAAGTTCATCTTTGTCCCAAACCAACTGTGACTGTCTAACTTCATTAAAGTTCTTCAGTAACCCAGTTCTGTAACCTGCAGCCTAAAATAACCTACTTCAAGAAGCTGAAATTGCACCCATGCTCCAAAGAGAAAATAATAAACCATCCAACCATACAGAAGAGTGGAGCACATAGAACAGGGCTAAATATCCCATTTCAATCTTGGGTTTCACCTCTTAGAAGTTACCCGACTCTCAGAAGTTGCCTGAACCTGTTTACTACCTGAGAATAGCAATTTAGGTGGTGCCTCCTTCCCCAGAACCTGCTGTGATTACTTACCCTCCTCTGCCACTTCTCAAATAACTGCCAAAACCTAAAAGGAAAACTCAGATGGCCTCCAGGCTTCAGAATTGCAGACAGGGAGAACAGTGAAAGTACCTCCCTTCAATCACTATTTTGTTTGCAGAAAATGAACAAAACTCTGGAGTAAACAAATTTTACAGTCTCCTTCTTTTCATACTTCCTGACTGTTAACAATTTCATGCATGTGCATGTGTATTTGGGTATCTTTGTCTAACTATATGTTTGCATTTGATACTATATCCTTCTCCATGGAGCTCAGAGATGAGCTGAATGTATGCATCTTGTATGCATGTCTTTGGAATTGCATAAGTAGTGTTTTGTGCTGGTTTTTTTTTTTTTCCTGTCAGGTTTAACATAATAGAAATGCAGATATACAGACTGATGACTTATTTTTCCAGTGTTATTAGGAAACTATCCATTTCATATAAATAACTTTTCCATATAATTTAAGTTTAACTTGATTTGTTCTGTTTCATGACACTAAGGCATGTGATGTAAAGACTTTACAACAACCCTATAAAGCAGCCCCATTTCACAAATTAGGAAATTAAGATCAGGGAGGTGAAACAAATTTAAACATGGAGCTACTACTTAGGCACTGTGTTACCATAGACTTAACCATTATATAGCTTTGCCTCTGTGCTAAAACTCTTACTGGTCCACCATTTCTAATGATCTCTCCTAAGAAGCTTAGCTTTATGAGCCATGCTATCTTCTCTGTTCTGAAGTAGTTATACCTCCCCAAACTACAAAAGGGCGTAGGATTTGTAAGAGCTTTTTTGCTTCTTAGATAACTGTTTAACTAATTTCAACTGCTTTGTTGAATGGGACCGCTGGCAACCTGACCTATGGACAAGAAAGGCGTTTCGTTATGACTTTTTCAGAGTGAGAATTAAGGCTAACCTCAGTGTGCTAATTCTCAGTGGTAAAGAATCTGCCTGCCAATGCAGGACACACATGTTCAATCCCTGGGTTAGTAAGATTCCCTGGAGAAGAAAACAGTATTCTTGCCTGAGAAATCCCATGGATAGAGGAGCCTTGTGGGCTACAGTCCATGGGAGCCAGTCCATGGGTTGTGAAACAGTTAGACATGACTTAGTGACTAAACAACAATAAAGCTAACTCTTAAATCAGAGGTTAATCACCTTTCTTGTGATGTGAGTTAACTGAAGGCAGGAAAAAAAAAATAGCTCAGTTCAAATAATTTAGCAAACATTTCCTGGATTATTATTATTCTCAAGACATTATGTAAATACTTATCACAACATATACATATATGAGTGTTTATTCTTTTGCATACTTATATATTCCTTTGAATACTTATATATTCCTTTGAATACAAAGATGATTAAGAATTCTACTGCAGCATTTTGAGTCCTGCTAGAAAATTCCAGGAGCTTTGCTTAGTCAGATATTCATATTCTTACCACATTCCCCTTATAACAAATAGTATAGCTCTGGGCCAGTGGCAAAGACTATAGTTATAGCTCATAAGGGCTATGGAAAATTTTGTATCTAAGGAAAACAAGCTGAATTTGTACATAAGCAAAATTGTGATTTTGACCATATTCTTACCAGGAATTCTATATGTACTTTAAGCATGTGAAAGTGAAAGTTGCTCAGTCATGTCCGACTCTTTCTGACCCCATGGATTATACTGTCCATGGAATTCTCCAGGCCATAATACTGGAGTGGGTAGCTGTTCCCTTCTCCAGGGGATCTTCCCAACCCAGGGATCAAACCCAGGTCTCCTGCATTGCGGGCAGATTCTTTACCAGCTGAGCCACAAGGGAAACCCAAGAATACTGGAGTGGGTAGACTATCCCTTCTCCAGTGATCTTCCCAACCCAGGAATCAAACAGGGGTCTCCTGTATTGCAGGAGGATTCTTTACCAACTGAGCAATTAGGGAACCCTTTTCCTTGAGCATATATTGTCATAAATAACCAGAGTCATCAGAGAAACCAAAGAAGAAAAGTGTTCTTTAGATTTAAAAGGATGTATATATTTAGTCAATAAATAATATTGGTTAAGCTCTTGCACAAGGAATTGGGAACATGGTCTTCTTGTATAATAAGGAGTAAAACAATAGAACTAAAGCTAGGGAGTGAGAACTGAGATACTTATTTCAAGTTTTTGGTAACACCTGTGCTAGGCTCACTCTCACTCATATGGCCAGTATCTCCTTGCCCTCGGTGATGGGAGCATGGCCCAGAGCTAAGCTTTGGAAGCAAAGCTAAGGGAGCAGTCACAGTCCTGAAAACCCAGTGGTCATGAGGGACAGGACACTCTGACCTCTGAAAACAGAGTCCACGTGACTTCAGCTTTGCATACATGGATCACCGACCTCTCGCTCTCTTTAAATTTATCATGGAATATGTAAGAAGCTAAAAATAAATCCATATCCCCCAACTATATATATACACAAAGAAGTAAACTGTGGTCACTGATCTGCTGATAAGACCACTCGCTTTCCTAAAGTTCACCCCAAATATATTCATTCCTGCACAGTGTGAAATAAAGAGAGTCATAATTTATTTTAATATAGGTGGGTTGTTTTTTTTTTTTGCCTCTAATCACACACACACAAATTTAAACTATTTCCCTCCTCTTTGAATCTTCACTGGTCCTGGGATTGCCTGTAACCAATAAGCAGCAGCAGAAGTGACACTGTATAATTTCCAGGGCCAGGTCTTAAAAAGATCTTTAGATTCCACTTTCTTGTGTCTGGGACTCTACTCTTGGATCCCAGATGCTATGCTAGGTGGAGCTTAATTCACATAGAGAGGCCATGAAGAGGAGAAATAAGGAGCTCTGGCCGCCGGCTCACCAGACAGTCGGCACCCACTGCCAGCCATGACTGAGCCATCTTGGACGTTATAGTCTCATGCTCTCAGAAGACGGTAGTCCCACTGAATACTGTAACAGAACAGAAGAACTGC
>NW_011494717.1:4093522-4108821 GCF_000754665.1 Bison bison bison | reverse complement strand
AGACTCAGAATTGTGGGAGATCAGAAATCACCACTGTTTGGGCCATTAAGTTTGGGAACTGGTTTGCCATAGTGCAATCAATAACTTAGAACTCCCATCTCTATTCAACTTTTACCCTCCATCAGGCCTCTTACGATACTATTGTGGAAATCCACTCCCAAGCATATAATACTAAATAACACTCAATGAATACTAGCTGAATGTGTGAGGGTGTGTGTGTGTGTGTGTGTGTGTGAGTGTGTGTGTAGAGTTCACTTCACTGTATACCCCAAGAAAGTTGCTTTAGGAAAGTAACTGGGAACCATATACACTTAATGTTTTTACACCACCCAGGGGACAGCACAATTCTTTCTTGGCCATCACAATACCAACTGAGAAGAACTGCAGAAGGGCGACACTGCTGAGCACAGTTTTATACGCTCCTGTTGCTGATGGCTCCCACTGGGGCCCTGCCAGCCCTCTCCAGGCTCCATACCAATATATGCAGCTGAGTTCCCTGTGGGTTTCCCATTGTCATGACTAGGAGAGAACATTTACTTTCCTCAAACTAGGTTGTCTCTTTGACCTACACTCCAGAATTCAAATAGGAAAGACTGTGATAATGAGGCTGCACTGTCAAAAGACTAGAAAACATTTTAGAGGCTCAATGTACAGATCATTCCAATGATAATCAGAGATTAAGATATTTCATTCATGTGCTTTTTTTCTATTCTATTTTTATAGGCTTTAGGTCTTTCCTATACATGTTAACACCACAGGCATCTTCTTTTTGATTTCACCACCCTCAAAGTACTAAAGACCCCAGCTAGGGGGTCTTTTAATGATCTGTTTAAACAATGCATCTCACATTTGGACAGTTCCTTTTAATTTTGAAAGTACTTTTAAAATACTGCCTCCTTTGTCTCCTTTTTTTTTATGAATAAAATTCTTGCTTTGGGTCTTTTAAGGTTCGCCTTCTAAGGAGAGTGACGGTGTAGGGGCTACTGATCTAGCAGATGTGTGCCTGCTCCTCTCGGATGTTTCTCAGCCCATTGTCTTCTTCCATGCATTAGTACAGGCAGGAAATATACAGATGCACTTTATTCCGGGATTTGTAGAAGCTAATCACTTTCCAACAATTATTTTGAAAAAGCAATGGCATCATGGATGCTTTACAATTATGCAAATTCACAAGAGGGGAAGTACTGCTTCACTTTCTTCAGCTGTGAAAGCATAAGGAGTTGCGTGTCAAGCAGGTCCAGGTGAGCGGCCTGATGAGACAGAATCAGCAGACTCTGCAGGCTCTTGTTTCATTAGAGATGTTGGAAGTGAAGACTCCACTTTGATGTCTCTCCCATGTTGGAGAAACAGTTAGCCCTTTGTATGCACAGTTCCACGTCTTCAGTGAAGGCAGAATCTGTGAATTTGGAGGATGACTGTCTTAAGTCATTTTGTATCAGGGACTTGAGCATAGACGAATTTTAGTATCTGTGGGGGACCCTGAAACCACGTGGATACTGAGAGAAGACTGTACTCCCACCATCATGGAATAAGTCCCTGGGTACCCACGTGCCTTAGCTGACTGTATATGGGATTTTATTTCCATATACATCTCTCTCCTCTAAGTATTCCATGGATAATTTCTGGCCCCTCACAAGTCTGTCTTTTTTAACCATAAAAGACCACTTTTCCACCTCCAACTTCCAGAGGATGGTTTTGATGAGTGGAAACAGAGAGAGAATATGAAAGAATAAATCACAAAGCAAAATTTTGGAGAAAAACTTCATCACATCATAGAGTGTTCTTTCCGAGGTAAAGCTCTGACTTCGTATACAAACTCCAACACTTCAAACTCTGGGAAAACCATTTAATTTCTCAAATATGCATTTATAAATTAGAGTAGGAGGGGTATTTAATCCATAGAAGTGTTATGACATAACAGTGGGTTCAATCCCTGGGTCCAGAAGTTCCCCTGGAGAAGGAAATGGAAACCCACTGCAATATTCTTGCCTGGGAAATGCTATAGACAGAGGAACCTGGTGGGCTATAGTCCACGAAGTAGCAAAGAGTCGGGCACAAGTTAGTGATTAAACAACAACAACACGTCTAAGGTGTAGAGCACATCAGTGTTCAACTAACTGTTATTATTCATCTTACACTCCACAGATACTGCTTAGCAAGGGGCATGGGCTGACTCTGTCAGCACTGACAAGGTTAGGACACAGATTGGCTATGTGTGGGAAGCATGGCATACATCCTGGAAACATTAAGTAGCTTGGGGCATAAACAAGAACGCAAGGGAAGTGCACACTGAGTGGGAATGTATGTGGTCAGAGAAGATTTCTTAGAGGTGGCAGACTTTGAAGAAAGGGCAAAGTTTTGGTAAATGGTAGAGGGAAAGAGACCCACTCCACGGGGGAGCCTGGTGGGCTACCGTCTATGGGGTCGCACAGAGTCGGACACGACTGAAGCGACTTAGCAGCAGCAGCAGCAGCAGCAGAGGGAAAGAGAAAATCACTTCATGAGCATAGAGTTGGGGGTGATCATGGTATATATGAAAGGTCACACAAAGATCTGGATGTGTGCAAGGTGAAGGAAACTGCACTGACCAGCCTCTTATATTCTACCCCCCTATAAAATAAATCTCCTGTACTCTCTTCCAACTTCTTCAATACCAAACAAGGTATAATAAACCCTAGGGGTCAATGATACAAAGAAGCAAGTATTTTACAAGTACCAGGACACAAGAGAGCATACTAGGAAAGCATGCAGTGACAGCCCCAGTCACACATGGAGTTTAATAACAGAGGAGGCAGTTAGCTGAGGGTGCTTCTACCTTTGGACATGAACGAGAAGAATACTCTTGTGACGTGTACAAATAAGCATGAGAACTGTATATCCTGACACTGGTGTTTGAACCCTATTCTTGTTAATTCCTGTCTTCTTCATTGTCTCTAATATACTTGATGACTGTTTTACATTAAATTTTGGACGGGAGAAGTAAGAATGGAATTAAAAGGAGTACGTCAAGGCTGTATATTGTTACCCTGCTTATTTAACTTATATGCAGAGTACACCATGAGACACGCTGGGCTGGAGGAAGCACAAGCTGGAATCAAAATTGCTGGGAGAAATATCAATAACCTCAGATATGCAGATGACACCATCCTTATAGCAGAAAGTGAAGAACTAAAAAGCCTCTAGATGAAAGTGAAAGAGTTGAGAGTGAAAAAGTTGGCTTAAAGCTCAACATTCAGAAAACTAAGATCATGGCATCCGGTCCCATCACTTCATGGGAAATAGATGGGGAAACAGTGGCTGACTTTATTTTTGGGGGCTCCAAAATCACTGCAGATGGTGGTTTCAGCCATGAAATTAAAAGACACTTACTCCTTGGAAGGAAAGTTATGACCAACCTAGCTGCTAAGTCACCTCAGTCGTGTCCGACTCTGTGCAACTCCATAGATGGCAGCCCACCAGGCTCCCCCATCCCTGGGATTCTCCAGGCAAGAACACTGGAGTGGGTTGCCATTTCCTTCCCCAACGCATGATAGTGAAAAGTAAAAGTGAAGTCGCTCAGTCGTGTCCGACCCTCAGCAACCCCATGGACTGCAGCCTTCCAGGCTCCTCCATCCATGGGATTTTCCAGTCAAGAGTACTGGAGTGGGGTGCCATTGCCTTCTCCAGACCAACCTAGACAGCATATTAAAAAGCAGAGACATTACTTTGCCAACAAAGGTCCGTCTAGTTAAGGCTATGGTTTGTCCAGTGGTCATGTATGGATGTGAGAGTTGGACTATGAAGAAAGCTGAGCGCAGAAGAATTGATGCTTTTGAACTGTGGTGTTGGAGAAGACTCTTGAGAGTCCCTTGGACTGAAAGGAGATCCAACAAGTTCATCCTAAATGAGATCAGTCCTGGGTGTTCATTGGAAGGACTGATGTTGAAGCTGAAACTCCGATACTTTGGCCACCTGATGCGAAGAGCTGACTCATTTGAAAAGACCCTGATGCTGGGAAAGATTGAGGGCAAGAGGAGAAGGTGACGACAGAGGATGAGATGGTTGGATGGCATCACTGACTCGATGGACATGTGTTTGGGTGGACTCTGGGAGTCGGTGATGAACAGGGAGGCCTGGCGTGCTGCAGTTCATAGGGTCGCAAAGAGTCAGACACGACTGAGCGAGTGAACTGAACTGAAAAATTAGACAAAATCACGTTTCACAAATAGGATAATAAAAAAGCTTGATGTATTAGAAATAAGTTCTCATTATGTTCAAAGGCCAAGCCAGTTTGGGAACAAGATAAGTGCTATCTGTCCATTCCAAGAAGACTGCAATAGCCAACACCCCTAATACCTTGCATAGATGCATGCCAACTTAAATAAAGAACAGCAAAGATTTACCAACCAAAAGCAAGGCAGTCTTAGCCAAAGCATTAAGCACATGATGCAACAATAGGAAATGAAGCATTTTAAGGCTAGGGAGAAAATAATATTTTTGATGATGGAGGAATCAAATTAAATTTATTTTTAAGTCATTTTGGCTGGATGGTGTTTATCAAGAGACTATGGATAAAAGTGGATTGGGTGTTAAGGAAAAGCAAGGGCTCCTTGAAGCCAACAGACTCAAGACACATTTTCCTCAATACTATTTTGAACTTCATTCCCCCCATAAGCTTTCAAATTTCAATCACTACCCCACTGAGTCTGAGGAGAAATTGATAAAGAAAATAATATAGCAGACAATCACAAGTGAATTGAATTTGAGCACAATTGAGATGAACTGCAGTGTTTAAAAATAGAATCATTTGAAAAATGGGCTTAAGGGAGAGTGTTTTTCTCTTATGTGTTGCTTAAATGTTTGAGACGAGAAAGAAGGGAAGGAATTAGAAGGGCAGGGACGGGAGGGGGGCAAGCTGTGTCCTGACTTAGCTAAAGATTTATTTAATTCCTCCCAGATTTTTTAAAAAATTTGGATACTTCTTCAAACTACCTGAGCAGCATTAGAAAAGGAAATTGTTAAAATGATGTTTCCTATAATCACAAGTGAATTGAATTTTTCCACATGGGCTGTGGTGCGTAAAAGCCTTTTCTTTTTAAGACTATATATAAAATCGCTGAAGTTTTGAAGAGGGAAAAACAGAATCACAAGCTCATAGACTCTTAGAACTGATAGGGAACTTATAAATTATCTTACTCAGGTCCCAAATTGGGCTGTACCATTAGGATCCTCAAAAGAACTTAAAAATACTATTTCCTTTTCCTACTCAAGATCTACTGAATCAGACTCCCCGAGGCTGAAGCTCCAGAAGAGGTCGTTTAGAAGCTCTCCATGAAATCTTTAAAGAAGACAGGCTGCTGTCTACTGATTCAACGCTTCTCTCATGATTTATAAAAGAGGAATCCAAATCGCAGAGCAAAGAATTCATACAGATATAAAGTGACAAAGCAAAAACTGAACTTACCATTCTTGAATCCTGATGCACTGAACTTCCCAATGCTCCAAAAGGAGAGGAATGAAGGACTAGAAACGTCCCTAGAATAATCTAGATAAAAAGAAAGATCCCTAGGAAAGTATGGATGTCCTCAGCTGACATGATACAGAATTTCCAGATCACACACTGACAGGACCAGGTAAGAAGTGCTTGACCCTTTCCAAGGCTGAAAGCTGAAGACATCAGCCTGCATTAGTTGGTAATTGTAATGCTGTGTCTCTGGCTTTGGCCTCTTGGAGTGTAGGTTCACTGGGCAATAATCACTTTTTAATTACTGGGCAATGTAATAACCAGACTATAGTCCTGAAATGAGCTCAAGTCAAATGACAGGAAGATCCAGGTGCGAGGCCCTTACCCAGAAGGCTTATAAGCCAGGAAAAACCCAGTTCTTCAAAATATCTAGAGAACAAACCAAATCAACATTTCCTGTAAGCAGCTTTTTCTAATTTAGGAAGCTGCTCATGCCAGTAACAGCATCTCTGAATTTGTAGGGACCTTAAAATTCATTCAGTACAAACTTTCATCCAGTTTAGAATCGAGTCCACAACACCCATGCTAGGTGGTGGGCTGGACTCTGCTAGGACATGTGCGGTGATGTGAAAAGCTATCTCATTTTTAAGGTAACCTATTTTGTGAACTCATCTTTCATTGCTTTGAAAGAAGTTACACCTATTAATAAAAAATTTTCTATTCTGTGATTTCCAAACTTTCATGCTCCTTCATGATGAAGGTTCTTTAAAAAAAAAAAAATCTGTTTTCTTGTACTAAATAACAGCTCCTAAAATTTGATGGCAGAAAGCCATCAAATAACCCCCTTCTGTGTCATCCTCAAACAAACAGAAGCATGTCTGCTGATTTCAGTCATATTCTACTGTTAGTCTTTTGTGTATATTACTGCTGCTGCTGCTGCTGCTAAGTCGCTTTAGTCGTGTTTGACTCTGAGCGACCCTATAGACGGCAGCCCATCAGGCTCCCCCATCCCTGGGATTCTCCAGGCAAGAACACTGGAGTGGGTTGCCATTTCCTTCTCCAAAGCATGAAAGTGAAAAGGGAAAGTGAAGTCACTCAGTTGTGTCCAACTCTTCACGACCCCATGGACTGCAGCCTACCAGGCTCCTCCATCCATGGGACTTTCCAGGCAAGAGTACTGAAGGGGGGTGCCATCGCCTTCTCTGGTGCATATTACTAGCATATGATTTTCGTATCCCAGGTAGGTGTGTGGGACCTCCGCACCGATCAGACTGTGATCTCTTTGAGAAAGGACACCACGATGTATTTATGCATCCCTGTATCTCTAGTCTCCAACATAATGATATAGAACAGGTATTTTAATGTTTTTGATAATTGAATCACACCTCATCCTACTTGTTACTTCTTTGGAATAAATACTCTAAATTTCTTGAAACTCAAAGCTTCTTGAGATAAGCACTGTTTTGTTCATCACTATATCATAGTGTGTACCACGGAGTACTAAATTAATATTGTTGAATTAATTTGGCAGTGTGTTCAAGGTCCTTCAAAAATCTTATTATTGGCTTCTTCTGGACACAAGGCATTTTAAGGAATTGTTTTAAAAATTAGTACCACCTCAAAGGGGGTCTTGATGTACAGTGGGATTATTGCTTCCCCTGAGCTGGGTGTCATGGAGCTCAGATTTACATGTGGATTTTCAAATAGTCTTCTTATGCCTTTGGTTCAGGTTGACCTTAAAGTTATTGAAATCTGAAAATCCTTTCTCATAAATATTAACAGTGATATTTGCCCAATCTTGAACAGCTACTAATTCTACCTAAAATATAAAGTAAATTTTAAGGTATATAAAAGGAAAAGCTATATTAACATCTAAACATTTAATACACCATAGTGGTTAACTGGTGCTTCACTGGTGGCTCAGATAATCAAGAATCTGCTGGCAATGCAACTACTGAGGTTCTAATCCTGGCTCTGTCACTTACTAGCTTTGTATCCTTGGATAAATTACATCGCTTTTTTTGACCATCAGTTTCCTTACCTATCAACTGGGCATAGTTATAATTCCATATTAAAGAGCAGAGACATTACCAACAAAAGTCCATATAGTCAAAGTTATGGTTTGGTCCAAAGTTATGGTTTGGTTGGACTATATGGTCCAACATGAGAGTTGGACCAAAAAGAAAGCTGAGCACCAAAGAACTGATGCTTTTGAACTGTGGTGTTGGAGAAGACTCTTGAGAGTCCCTTAGACTGCATGGAGATCAAACCAATCCATCCTAAAGGAAATCAGTCCTGAATATTCATTGGAAGGACTGATGCCAAAGCTGAAGCTCCAATATTTTGGCCACCTGATGCCAAGAACTGACTCATTGGAAAAGACGCCGATGCTGGGAAAGATTGAAGGTAGGAAGAGAAGGAGATGACAGAGGATGAGATGTCCATCACTAACTCGACTCAATGGACATGAGTTTGAGCAAACTCTGAGAGCTGGTGATGGATAGCGAAGCCTGGCATGCTACTGTCCATGGGATCGCGAAGAGTCAGACATGACTGAGCAACTGAACTGAAAGATGATCCTACTTTACAGCTTTCTTTTTAATTTGCAAAATATATACTTGACAATGGCTTTAGCACAGGATATATATTATATATGAACCAATAATAAAAGTCATTGCAATAAAATGAGTGAAATACTTCTCCAGGCTCTTGCTGCTGCTACTGCTAAGTCGCTTCAGTCGTGTCCGACTCTTGCTAGGGGGAAATCATACACTAGTTAAAAGTGATTTCTATGTCTGGGTGTCTATTTGTTTTGTAAATATTAATAAGTTCATTTTTGTTATTTTTTAGACTCCACATATAAGTGATATCATGATACATCCTTTTTGTATTTGCCTGTTGGTCTCTATAATTTGGGGAACAGCACTCTGCCCTGAACTCATTTCTCTTATGGATCTAAGAAGTTGTTGAATTTTCAGTTTGTTCTGTTTTTTACTTGTCATTAGGATGAACTACCGCATAATTGCACTCATCTCACAGGCTAGTAAAGTAATGCTCAAAATTCTCCAAGCCAGGCTTCAGCACTATGTGAACCCTGAACTTCCAGATTTTCAAACTGGTTTTAGAAAAGGCAGAGGAACCAGAGATCAAACTGCCAACATCTGCTGGATCATTGAAAAAGCAAGAGAGTTCCAGAAAAAAAATCTATTTCTGCTTTATTGATTATGCCAAAGCCTTTGTGTGGATCACAATAAACTGTGGAAAATTCTAAAAGAGATGAGAATACCAGACCACCTGACCTGCCTCTTAAGAAACCTATATCCAGGTCAGGAAGCAACAGTTAGAACCGGACATGAAAAAACAGGCTGGTTCCAAATAGGAAAAGGAGTACGTCAGGGCTGTATATATTGTCACCCTGCTTATTTAACTTCTATGCAGAGTACATCATGAGAAATGCTGGGCTGGAAGAAGCACAAGCTGGAATCAAGATTGCTGGGAGAAATATCAATAACCTCAGATATGCAGATGACACCACCCTTATGGCAGAAAGTGAAGAGGAACTAAAGAGCCTCTTGACGAAAATGAAAGAGAGTGAAAAGTTGGCTTAAAGCTCAGCATTCAGAAAACTAAGATCATGGAATCCGGTCCCATCACTTCATGGGAAATAGATGGGGAAAGAATGGAGACAGTGTCAGACTTTATTTCTGGGGGCTCCAAAATCACTGCAGATGGTGATTGCAGCCATGAAATTAAAAGACGCTTACTCCTTGGAAGGAAAGTTATGACCAACCTAGACAGCATATTAAAAAGCAGAGACATTACTTTGCCAACAAAGGTCTGTCTAGTCAAGGCTATGGTTTTTCCAGTGGTCATGTATGGATGTGAGAGTTGAACTATAAAGAAAGGTGAGCGCCAAAAAATTGATGCTTTTGAACTGTGGTGTTGAAGAAGACTCTTGAGAGTCCCTTGGACTGCAAGGAGATCCAACCAGTCCATTCTAAAGGAGATCAGTCCTGGGTGTTCATTGGAAGGATTGATGCTGAAGCTGAAACTCCAATACTTTGGCCACCTCATGCAAAGAGTTGACTCATTTGAAAAGATCGTGATGCTGGGAGGGATTGGGGGCAGAAGGAGAAGGGGACGACAGAGGATGAGATGGCTGGATGATATCACGGACTCGATGGACATGAGTGTGGGTAAACTCCGGGAGTTGGTGATGGACAGGGAGGCTTGCTGTGCTGCGATTCATGGGGTCACAAAAAGTCAGACACGACTGACCGACTGAACTGAAATGAGGATGAAGTGGCAAGCTTCAAGTTTCTGACATGCTGGACAGGGAACCAGAAGTTCCTACATAGCCTTTTCATAAATAGTACATTGCATTTTTTGAGGTAATGTATGTACAATAGCTTCTTCTATGTCTAGCAGATGTTAAATAAATGTTTATGATTTTATATGTTTGGGCCTATTATTATAGTTTGGCAAGGTTATTTGAATGTTGTCTATTAAACTGCTTATTAAATTGACCTTCCTAACTTTGGGCCAAATGAAAATGTAATTAGCCTGCCTCCAGTGTTTTCACACATGGCATTGATTAAAAAGACATTGAGATAGGAGCTCTGATCCAAGTTATCTCAGCCATATTCATTCACACTTTTTTGGGATATACTGATTTAATTGCTTGTATAAATGAATCTACAGCATAAACCATAAAGCTTCATTCTCTTCTTCCCTACAAATTTAACCTCAGTGTATCAACTAATGTGCTGGCATGACTGACATTGTGAGAGGCAATCTCTTGCTCTGCCACCAGAACATAGCCCATATCATGTGTTGATGTAGGGAGGCAAAACTAGCTCTCTTGCAATCAGCAGAGAGAACACCTATAAATTCAGATCAAAAGAGCCATCTGCTCACCATTTGCTGCTTTGTCGCACCAAGACAAGGCTCTGGGCGGGACACTGCACAGTATGGTAAACTTCATATTGCAGGATTAGGCTTCAAGGCTAGCAGCAGCGCCACTATTTTTACCCTAATTCCAGAATGTCTGTATCAATCTCTACATAACTTGAGTATAAGTATTGATTCCCTGTGAATGCTATGAGCAACATAAAGGCAACCACTGCATATCCTATCAATACTCCTCTCACTCTACCTCCTTTAAGGGAAGAGCACTGGTGATGAGAGACCAGCCGAAGAGTCTTGGGAAATCAGCCATTGGAGTCTACTGATGTCTGCAGCCTCTCCCCGCTCACCTCACTCTTGGATCCATTGACCCAGGATGTGAGTGAGAAACGGAAAACATAGAATCCTTACACCAAGTGAAAATGTGAGATATTGTTTAATGGATCGTATTGTTAAGCTTTCTGCCAGATGATACATTTCTAAGAACCCAACAAAATGAACATATACCCACAATCACATGTCATTATTGATCATTGCTAGTATCCTCATCTGAAAACAACAACAAAACTACTCACAGCTTCTAAACCCTAGAATTCTCTTTTTTAAGCCCTCTGTGTTCCTATGCCTTCTGCCAATGTCTCTCATGATATACATTCTGGAAAAGCCAGTTAGAAAATATGTACTGAACATTTGGACTGTACCCACTTATGCACAAAGCTCTTGGCCAGCTTTAGAAAGTTAAAAAAAAAAAGATTCAGTCCTGCCTTCAGTGAGCTCACTGTCATCAGGAAGGGGACACCAGGTCAAAGAGTGGCTCCTCCTCTACACTGCATGCCTGAACTAAGGTCTGGACTGTGTATTATTAAAAAAACCTTAAGTGCCACAGGGCTTCTGAGGAGAAATAGCAGAGTGCCCAAGGCACGACTGGGGAAACTGAATGGAAAGGTTGCCCTTGCAATTCATTGTAGAAAGATCAACAGGATTGTGTAGAGTTTCCAATTCTGATTTTCAATCATTTAACTGCATGGAAACCTACATACGTCCTGTTGCTTGTTTTCACTCAGAAAGAAAGAAATTAAATCCAAAGCCAAAAGTTAATCATGGACCCCAGGCCTGTGCCTGCAGAGAGCTGCCTCTTCTTTCCCTGGAGTTTCCAGGGGGCACAGCCTGGTTAAGTCAGCAGGGAAATAGACTGAACGCTAATTTTGTGTGCCGATTTTATAACAAGATCATTTCCTAAATTGCAGGCAAGATTCTACATACCAAGAAAGCATTTTTTGGATACAGAATTACATATTTAATTTATGTTGAAGTTTAATTATGATTTTGAAACTCATTTATTCCACGCACACACACACACACACAATAGAATTATTTAAAGATAGGGACAAAGTTATTCCTCAGTGATAAAGCCTGGATATCTTCAGCCACAAAAGAAAAGAAGAATGAAATAAATGTTTATATATACTTAATAGGACTGGTTGATATTAAATATTTAGTGAATTTTCTAAAAAACATACTTAAACAACTGTATCTTCTAAATACTTTATAGGATAAAAATAGTCTTAAGGCAAAGAACTAACCAACACTGCATCAGTGGCTATGACTAGAAAATGGCTAGGAGATAGAAGCTGGGGTCAGAGTATCAACAATTATTCTGTCAACTAACGCTTGTCAAAAGCTTCGCATGTGTCAGGTCCTAGAATGAACATAAAGCTTTCTTAGAGACAAGGTACTGAAGTAAAGCAAAAATGATTAGGAGCAAGTTAAGTTTAGATCTTGAGAGCTCTGAGTTCAGGGATCAGTTCTAAGCAAGCAGAGAAGCTCATAAAGAGAGAAGCCAAGTCAGAATTGACAGAAAATAGTCATACAGTGGACATTGTTAATTCACCTCAATGACCAAAGGAGGAAAGAAGGAAACTGCTCTGACTTCAGACCATTGCTTTACTGGAATTATCTTGATACTTCTAAATTAGAGCATTTCCAACCCTTTCTTATTTTAGATACGTTACTTGGCAATGCTAATTTTTCTCATCTCTCTGTTACCCTTCAATGTTTTTCACCAAGAAATAGTTTATTTAACAACAACAAATATGTGTACACACATACATGTATGTACATATATATTTGTATTATATATACATATGTATGTATATATGTGTGTGTGTGTATGTATTGTGTATATATATGGGTGTGTATTATACATTACATATACATGTGTGTATATATCAGTCAGTTCAGTTCAGTCGCTCAGTCATGTCTGACTCTTTGCTACCCCATGGACAGCAGCACTCCAGACCTCCCTGTCCATCACCAACTCCCAGAGTTTAATCAAACTTATGTCCATTGAGTCAGTGATACCATCCAACCATCTCATCCTCTGTCATCTCCTTCTCCTGCCTTCAATCTTTCCCAGGATCAGTGTCTTTTCAAATGAGTCAGTTCTTCACATCAGGTGGCCAAAGTACTGGAATTTCAGCCTCAGCATCAGTCCTTCCAATGAATATTCAGGACTGATTTCCTTTAGGATGGACTGGTTGGATCTCCTTGCAGTCCAAGGGACTCTCAAGAGTCTTTTCCAACACCACAGTTAAAAGGCATCAATTCGTCAGCGCTCAGCTTTCTTCACAGTCCAACTCTCACATCCATACATGACCACTGGAAAAACCATAGCTTTGACTAGATGGACCTTTGTTGACAAAGTAATGTCTCTGCTTTTTAATATGCTGTCTAGATTGGTCAAAACTTTTCTTCCAAGGAGCAAGCATCCTTTAATTTCATGGTTGCAGTCACCATCTTCAGTGATTTTGGAGCCCCCAAAAATAAAGTCTGTCATTGTTCCACTGAAACCCATCTATTTGCCATGAAGTGAAGGGACCGGATGCCATGATCTTAGTTTTCTGAATGTTGCGTTTTAAGCCAACTTTTTCACTGTCCTCTTTCACTTTCATCAAGAGGCTCTTTAGTCCTTCGCTTTCTGCTATAAGGGTGGTGTCATCTGCATATCTGAGGTGATTGATATTTCTCCCAGCAATCTTGATTGCAGCTTGTGCTTCATCCAGCCCAGCATTTCTCATGATATACTCTGCATATAAGTTAAATAAGCAGGGTGACAATATACAGCCTTGACATACTCGTTTCCCGATTTGGAACTTGTCTGTTGTTCCATGTCCAGTTCCAACTGTTGATTCCTGACCTGCATACAGATTTCTCAAGAGGCAGGTCAGGTGGTCTGGTATTCCCATCTCTTTAAGAATTTTCCACAAAAAATTTTCCACAAAAAATTCCCACATAAAAATGAATTTTCCACCTGGGAGATATATATATATATATATATATACTGGGTTAATAAATAAATACTTGCTATGTTTTTAAATAAACTAGTAAGCTTACAAGTTATTTAAGTAGATGAAAACAAAGTCTAAAATTACTGAAAATTGAAATCAGTTTCATCTCTCTTTTTCAGTTATAACTATCTACAATTACCTAAGTAGATAAAAGTACTTATATTTTTATCTATAACTATCTATAGCTTAAGAAATAAGAGACTTACAGTCATTTTCCTTTAAGACTGTCATGAATGGTTAAAACCCTCTAGCACATGAGCAGCAAAGCCAAAGTAAGCAGAGCCAAGGAGTGCCATTCCATGCAGAGAGGTTGCTTCTGAGGCAGAGAGTGTGGAGCGGGGACGGGGAGCTAAGACTGCTGCGAGGAGGTGACAGCACAGAAGAGAGAAGCCAGATGAGAGTGTCTGCTTGCTGTGGCTCAGAGCCTTCTTCACAGCCGGGTTTGGACAAGAAGATTGCAGGGAGGGTGACCAAGTTCATCTTTAAGCAACTGAGCCTAGATGTCAGTAACTACTCCCTGACACAGGGCCCGGGTTACAGCAGGGCCCAGGGATCGGTCTGGGGGCTCACATTCCGGTGTGGCCTCTGGAGCCAGCAACCATGCCAGTGTCACAGTCTTTCTCAGCTGCCTTGAGTTGAGGGCTATATCCCATTGCCTACCTGGCACTGGGACGCAGATGGCACTTGTCCACAAGGCCTGCCTGAGGAGCCGGGAGCAGCTCCCAAGGTCTTTGTTGGGAAAACTTAGTGCATATTCTTAGACTTCCTGACTGTCCAAGGGAAGAGAGGCCCAGGATTGCAATTTCACAAGCCTCCTTCTTCTTTTACATTGCAAAGAGAGCCAAAAACAATGAAATTAAATTTTGCTGATTCCCCTCAGAACAGCACATGAGTAGCAATTGTTAATGAAAAAGGCAAAGAAATCTAATTCCATTATCTAATTTTCTAGTCGGAGACAATAATTTTCTTTTTCCCTGACATTGTTTGGATAACAAATACTCTAATGTAATATGACTTCCACACCCCCAAAACAAGTGAAAGGTAAAACAAAGAATACAGAATCAAGATGTAAACTGTGGAGAAATTCTGAGATGAAAATTTGTTGGGAAAAAACATTGGATGGTATATTCATAAGCTCTAAGTAGAAATAAGCATTCCTGCCAGGATCTCCTAGCTGGGGTCTTCTTCAGTCATGATAATGGGGGTCTTCACACTGTACTGGTCTACAGGATGGATGGTTGGGTGAGGAGCTTCTTCTCCCTGTTAAAGAGCAGGCCAAGGGTTTTCTGACAGACTCATGAAAATTTTGACTCTCACAAAAACATTCAGTGCTACAAAGGTCACGTGTATGTTTGGGGAGGTGTGGGATAGTGTGGCAGGAAGTTTTGTGATCCTAGGCAATCCTTCATGGGAACATTCCCACATCATCCCAAAATACACATAAAATATTCCACATCATCCCAAAATACAAAAAACACATGAAATTGTTTATGGCACCCCACTCCAGTATTCTTGCCTAGAAAATCCCATGGACAGAGGAGCCTGGTGGGCTGCAGTCCATGGGGTCGCAAAGAGTAGAACACGACTGAGCAACTTCACTTTCA
>NW_011494717.1:4093085-4093422 GCF_000754665.1 Bison bison bison | reverse complement strand
CTGGTTCCTCTGCCTTTTCTAAAACCAGCTTGAACATCTGGAAATTCAAGGTTCACGTATTGCTGAAACCTGGCTTGGAGAATTTTGAGGATTACTTTACTAGCATGTGAGATGAGTGCAATTGTGTGGTAGTTTGAGCATTTTTTGGCATTGTCTTTCTTTGGGATTGGAATGAAAACTGACCTTTTCCAGTCCTGTGGCCACTGCTGAGTTTTCCAAATTTGCTGGCATATTGAGTCCAACACTTTCACAGCATCATCTTTCAGGATTTGAAACAGCTCAACTGGAATTCCATCACCTTCACTAGCTTTGTTCATAGTGATGCTTTCTAAGGCCC
>NW_011494717.1:4075215-4092985 GCF_000754665.1 Bison bison bison | reverse complement strand
CTGGAGAATCCCAGGGACGGGGGAGCCTGGTGGGCTGCCGTCTATGGGGTTGCACAGAGTCGGACACGACTGAAGCGACTTAGCAGCAGCAGCATGCATCTTAATGCTCCTTGAAATGCCCATTTGCCTTTTATTAATGTACAAAATTATCACCCATCTCTTTCAAGCAACCTTCAGGATGGACTGAAACCATGAGGCCCTCACAGCTTTCTTTCCAAAATCCGTTCTTTAGCTCTGACCAAAAAACAACTGACAGAGAGAGCGTCTTTTTATTGAACGTAACTGCAGAAAGGAAGGAACGTGTAGCAAGAGACTGTGAAGGCAGAAACTCAAAGCAAGTTCATATTTGCTTCCTTGATAAGTGACAGTGTGGCCAGACACCCACACACATCCTCATGCCCTGACATCTGACTGCACATTAATGTGGCCGCCACTGGGAAATAGTGTCCATAGGATTAACCAGCAATATCTTTATTATATTACTATGGCATATCCTTATCCAAATAGGGGTGCTGAGACTAATAGAATTTGGGCCAAAGCCAAGAAAAATTTCAACAGAAAAACTATAGACCCATAAATTTTTAATTAATTTTTGGCTGGGGTAGTGTCACAATTTATAGACTTCATCTGTGTAGTTGGGAGAACAGAAAAGACAATATGACCTATTACACCAAGATGAAACAGGATGTAAGATGTCTTTTCATCTAAAGTGGGATGTAAGGTGCTTTATCTTCCATCTACCCCCATTAGCTAGTTCTGGACTTTCAAGGTCAAATCCCCAAACACTTCAGCATGTAGCTCTGAAATCATTCATGCTTAAATAGCAGAATGCAGATTAATATTTTTAACGTGATTATGATGAACAATAGTGATAATGTAGATATATTAGAAAATTTAAGTACAGGTATTGAAAAAAGAGGTGACACATACCAAGAATATGTAGAAAGAAGACAGATCTGGGAGACCTCAGGGCCAATCTCTCTTAGAACACTCAGAAAAGGAGTTGAATTTGTAGAGTTTTTGTTCCAACTTGAGTCAACAGTGTAATGTGACTGACAAAGAAACTTCTTTAGATGAGTTACCGTAAGTATAATATACAGATCTACAAAGGCTGTAGGCCAACCCTCTTATGTATCAAAATAATGTGTCTGATTCTAGAAACCAGGATTGGAAAAAAAAAATAGATGACAGTATATCTTGTGGATTAAAACAGTTAAGTGTCTAGAATTGTATGAGTTAGTGTGCGTACAAGCAGAGAGGACACTTAGCTGGGGGAAGCAGATTCAGACAGTTTATGGAAATTACACTGAAATAATTGAACTTTATCTGGTAGAGGAGGGGACAGGCATACTGTATGACCCTCAGAGGCCAAAGAAAGTCCAGCTGATAGATATTATAGGATGTGAGTTCTCTCCTCCATAAAAGGGATCACTGTGACCCTCTGGGGAGGCCACCCACTCCCTCTCCCAGCAGTGCTTGAGAAGAGACTGAGCATCCACACAGTAAGGGTACGTGTCAGATGTAATGAACTTAAAGTTTCCTCCAAGAAAGAAGTGATGCTCATACAATTCCCCCAGTTGTCCATTTCTCATTCAAGGTCGTCAAAGAGGGCAGGTCTTCTTACGTAACTTTCATTTTATTTTCATTTTCCAAAACTGCTGTTCTCATCACAGGGGGCAACAGCACACCGTCTTCTCACGCATTCTTGCTCCCTGAGGAATGTGTTCCAGTTTGGGTAATTACATTCTGCCAGTTTAAATTATCCCTGCAGTTTACATTGAGTAAGGCATTTTTCTTTAATATCTATTCTAAATTGTTGCATAGTGTTTCTGTGTACCAGTAAATATTACATACATGCCAAGGTAATAGTCAGAACCTTGGAAACCACTCACCCTATTTATAGAAGAACAAGGAAAGATTAAAACTAATTAAAATTTACTTCGATTATTCATACACCTGCATGTTTGGGCCTTTATGCTGGCAGTTAAGGGAAATAGGTTTCACATAACCTATAGTTAATTTCCTGGCTTTTCTGAATTTTTTCAGCTCCAATTGTTTTCCAATTCCTGCTACACCCAAAGAGCACCCCAAACAAGTTTGTGAGTGGTAGCAAAGAGTGATGGGTTGATAATACAAAAGTGCAGTGAAGAAGCTTGTGTTTGGCCCAGATCCCTTCATCATGGGGGTAATTTTTAAATGCAGCTCTGCAAATTCTATCACAGTCATGGCTGCTCCAGTCACAGGCTATATCCCTTTTACATTTCTTCCCCTTTTGCTTGTCTGCCTCCTTATTAAGAGTATTTATTCTAGTTACTTTCATTGCTGACCTTGGGAGCTTATCACAAATATGATTTCTCGTTTGCTTGCTCTTGCACTCACTCTCAATCTTATACACACACATTCTCTCTGATCTCATTCTTTTAATGGTTTCAGTATCTCCAGAATCATCCACATATCATTTTTCCACATATGTTTTGCTTAGGCAAGAGGCACATCTGGGCACACAGGAGCAGATTGTGTGGAGGTGGTGAGCATCCGTGAACAGTTGGCACACGTTGGTACTTACTAAGATATGTGATAGTTAATCGATTATTGGTTCTGGAAAGCAGAGGCTGGGTGTGCTTACCCTTGTCTTTCAAGGGTTAATACAAGGTTTAAAATAAATGGATGTCCAGGAAATGCTGTTTGAACTGATATGAACTGAATGGAAGAAATGTACTCTAAAAGTGAGACTCTAAACTCCAATACCTCAAAGTCCTTTTAGGCATCTGCCACACGCCTATGACCTCTCTAATTTCCACGTTCACTTTTCTCATTTCAAGACAGACCTTTGTTTCTCTCTTTCTCTCTTCATCAAAGCAGAGAAGCCTCCCTCATAAGAGGATTCTTTGTCTGTTTGAGTCTTTTTCCTTTGCCACTTATAGCCGGGTCAAGATGCTCTCTTATTTATTCATGTATTTATCCTTTCATTTGGAAAATATTTATGGGAATGCATTATGTTCTCAGAACTGTGCAATTTCCAGGAGTACAGAGGTAAGAGCTGTACTCATCAAGCATACAATGTAGAGAACTAGTCAAATATTAACCAAATATTTATACAAGAATGATTCAATTTCCATTCTAAGGATGACGAATCCAGAATGGGAAAATGGTATAACAGAACAAAATTCCCATAGCCGTTATTTGAGGCAAATGGGCATCTCTAAGCAATCTTGGATGTTTGATTGGGAATTGCTATATGAAACCCCACCTGTGCCCCATCTCTCACTTCCTAGACTGGAGAGCAAGTGGCAGAGAGGAGAGTGTCATGGTCTGGGGATCAGGAGATCTCAGTTCTTGCTAGACTCTGCCATGGAGTCTGTGCTGGTCCTAGGAAAGTCTCTTCATTTCTGGGCTTCGGATTCTCTAAAAGTGAGGAGGGCAGGATAGCATCATGCCCACTGTGGTCCTTCAGGTGCTGACATTTCATGCTTCTCCGGGCAGCTGCCTTAACTTGCAGTGAACAGCAGGCAGGTATGACTGGGCTGCTATTTAGGCCTGAAGTTGCTAATGAGGCAAGGAACACTACATACGTTTTACTTCATCTGAACTTTAGATAATTTTTGCTTTACAGTTTACTCTTTCCTCCACACCATTTCCCTATCTATTCTAAATGGATTCACAAATGCTTGCAAGAATTTGGGGGCTTGCATTGGCTGTTTTGCAATTCAGACAAGTGATTAGAATATTCCCAGCACATACACTTAATCAAAACAAGCCCAATTAAGCTCACTACTCCAGATTCCACCTCATTAGCTTTCTGTTCCTAAAATATAACAGATGTCATTGCTGCAGGCCCGGAGGTACAGACACATTTTTCAGCTAAGCACTTACAATGCAACCTAAGTTAGAGGAAGATTTAATTATTACTTTCATTGTCGTGGCTTCCTGTGGAAGCTCATTTTTCACTTAATAGCAATCTCTTTCTACCTAGTTACCCACTGCCACCAGAATAACATGTCTTTCTCCTCAAATAGTGAGTTCATAAAAAGCGTTAATTCCCCGCCCCTCCAATTTTGCCTGGTAAATTGATTTTGGGGGTTCCTGAATTTATCTGACCCTGAACTCTTATTAAATGAATAGAAAGAGGAAGAAAAAGGATGCAACGATCCCTTCTCCTTTCTTAGTAACATTTGGGCTTGTGCATCGGCTACTCTAGCACCCACACTCAAAGAATGGTTCACAGCTCTCTATTTTCCCACTGTCCTTTACACAATGCTGCACTATGGCACTGAGTTTGCCTTGCAATTCCTTTTATCTGTTTGTTTTCTCCTTCTCAAGGCCATCAGCTCTTCTAAGCCTGGGCCCTAACTTGTTCTCCCTCATATTCCCAGTTTCCTGGTGGCAGGATAGCTGGTTCTTATAAGAGGAATAATTAGTGATTATTTGTTCAATAAGCAGATAACTATAAATCTCAGTCTTATACAGTAGTCACTGATCCAATCAATTTTCTAATCAATGTCAGTGTTAGTTCACTAGGTTATATTTTTTAATAATGATATATGTTCTTAATTATTGTGGAAATGAGATATTTCAAGATTCTAACATTCACGGAAGTAACAAGTATTCTGGCATGTCATCCATATGTGCCACCCCCATGCCCACTCTCACATCCCACAAGAAGTATGTCACACTGAGCCTCGTCATATTCAAGGTAAATTTAGTACCTTGCATGTTTCAGAATTGGGTTTTATCCATGGATACATCTCTTTCTCCTTTTCCCCTCACTTGTATTTCTAATTAAGCACTCACTCTCTAAAGAGGCCCTACATAGTTTTCTTCCTAGAAACAGTAAATAATAAATAAGAAAGACTAACACAGCCATACACTGGAGAGGTATCTCTTACTTTTCTTTAGATTTGCAGGTGACCGTGGGCTTAAAATTTATCACCTAGTGGGTGATAAATCAAATTCTTACCATACAAACAGATACACAATGACATCATAAAAAATATTATTTGTGATTTTTAAAATTGACAAGAATTTGCACATCCAAAAAAGTCTCTTTATCTTCAGTAGAGTCTCCTTGATGAGCAGAAAATCATTCCAAAAATGCTGACCTTGCTCAAAACTCTCCAAAGCCTCCTTTAGGAAATGTCTAAAGAGCCAGATATGAATCAACTCAGCCTGCCATAACAATACACCACAGATGGAGTGGCTTAAACCCTGTCCCAGTTCTGAAGCTTTTGTCAGTTCTGGAGTTCTGTAAGTTGAAGGTCAAGGTGCCATTCAATTCAGTTCCTGATAAGGACCCACTTCCTGCCACAGTTTCAACGTGCTCTCACACGGCCACTTTGTATGTGCAGAGACAGCCACTGAGATCTTAAGTGACACTTCTTAGAAAGGCACTGATCCCACTGGACCAGGACCCCACCCTTGGACTTTATTTGACCTTAATTACCTCCATGAGAGATTGGGGGCAGGAGGAAAAGGGGACGACAGAGGATGAGATGGCTGGATGGCATCACTGACTCGATGGACGTGAGTCTGAGTGAACTCCGGGAGTTGGTGATGGACAGGGAGGCCTGACGTGCTGCAATTCATGGGGTCGCAAAGAGTCGGACACGACTGAGCGACTGAACTGAATTGAACTGAACTGAACCTCCATGAAGGCCCCATCTCCAAATATAATCACACTGGGGGCTAGGACTTCAACCCAGGGATTTTTGAGAACAAAATCTTTGGTCCACAATAAGCCAGTTCAAGAAAAATATTACAAAATTTCAACTGGATTGCTTAGAAATTAGAAACTTTGTGTTTCAAAAGGAGAAAACAGTACTTATTCTCTTTAGTTACTCTTACTCATCTGAGTTATTCACCTTTCTTGGCTTCAAATAATCTTTGGCAGTTTCTAATATTGAAATTCATCAACATGTAAAAGTTATCACTATGGAAGAAATTAAATTATTACAGAGTCTGAAGATAATGTTCAATAAGAAATTCAGTATTTATTTGGGATGATTGTTTTATGTTTGGAATTAGTGTATAGAAGTCAAAGTTGACTATTATATTGTAGAGAGAACCATTTATTCAGATTGAAAATGTGTGGCATGTTTATCAAGGCAACCAATGGCCTGTGTGTATAGTTGTACCTTCCAGTCATAAGACACCTACAACAAACCTGTAATTAAATAGCATCATGTCATACAACAGGCAGCAGAGCACAGTGAAGGTAAATGCTATTGCCTTTATTTTTAAGTTTCTTGAAAGTAGGACAGTATTTGTCTTGTTCATTTTTTTACCTCCAGGGCCTAGAATAATGCTGAGCAAAGTGTAGGCACTTAATACATACTTATTGAATTGAATTGATAGGTAATTCTTTAAAAGGCCAACTAATTGGGTTCTGTTAAACCTGAAGTCTCTTTAATATAAAGCAAGGATCGTAACACTAGATCCCTCAGATCAAATCTGGCCTGTCACCTGTTCTGTAATGTCTGTGAGCTAAGAATAATTATTACATATTTAAAAGGTTGGGTAACAAGCAGAAGTTGAATAAAACTCTGTCCTCATGTGAAAATTTACACACAAAATTCAAATTTTAGTGTGCTTTATTGAAACATAGTGTCAACATAATAATTTTTATTAATAAATCTACATTTATGTTAGTTGCTCAGTCATGTCTGACTCTCTGTGATCCCATGGACTGTAATCCTCCAGCCTCCTCTGTTCATGGAATTTTCCAGCCAAGAATATTGGAGTGGGTTACCATTTCTTTCTCCAGGGGATCTTCCCTACCTAACTCTGGTCCCAGCATTGTGGGCAGATTCTTTACTGTCTGACCCACAAGGAGAGATTTTATTCAATGAGATTATTGCCAGGCAAGGGGGTGAGGAATGACAGAAACAGGGAAATGGGGGGATTTTGCAACAGAAAAGATGACTATGACCATGAAAACAGCAAATGTCTCAAAGAGAAAGGAATTTTCTTTCCTAGAAAGGAATGAACAAGGTTAGAAAGAACTGAGTGTGCAGAAGTGGGTTAAAAGCGTGGTGTGATCTGATTATAGTTGGAAAGGAAGACTATTTCATGCTGAGGCCAGCCTGTTTTCTCAGAGCAGCCCTTAAGGAGGGGCTGTACGCTGGCTCAGGCAGAGGGCAGGCTGAAATTCAGAGGCCTAAGTGAAGGTGAGAATCTTAACCAAGTTTTGTTAACAAGTATTTTGTTCCCTTTCATCAATGAGGACAAAATGGTTCAGCTAATTATTGGGTTGGCCAAAAAGTTCATTCAGGTTTTTCCACAACAGAGAGAAATCCAAATGAAATTCTTGGCCAACACAATATTTATGGGGCAAAATAAAGAGATATGGAGAGTTTGTGCCTGGTTTTGTCATATATTAACATGCAGGCATCCCTGAGTCTTTTCTAAGTCACAGAGGGAAATGGTTCTTTGCAGGAAGTCATTTTCTAGTAAACAGCTGGGAGGGGTGGGGTCTGTAATCTTTCTGTTTTCCAGAGTCACAGGGCTCAGGTCACATTCACCATCCTCAAGAGCCATGCCTTGAGATGCCTCAAGAACCAATATAAAAATACATTGATTTTTGTATTGTCTATGGTTGCTTCCTTGCTGCTAGGGAGAGTGAAGTAGTTGCACAGAGATCCATGATCCACAAAATGAACGTATTACTATTGCCCTGTTACAGAACAAGTGTATTGACTCTTATAGAAAGAATGTGCCAGGTGGAATCTTGATTGAATCGGTAATGTGGAATGATGTAATAGACTAAAATTAATGTAGTTTACCAAACTCTTACTCAGCCTCCCAGATTCCAGTGACGTCTACAGGAAGATATATCCTTCTGCCTCCTGTTACAGGAAATAGCCTACACCAGGTGCCCAGGACCCCTCACAAGCCCCCCTCCTGGCACTCACTGCATTTACAATGCGTGTCTCCTCCCCAGGTACTTAATTCCTTGAAAGAAGAATAAGACTTTGCCTTCTTTGAATTCTTAACACCTAGAACAGAGCCTGGAAATGTGGAAAAGGAAGAAGACAACATGGAAACAAACAAGCTTTGATATTCCAAGTCATTACTAACAATGTATTGCCAAAGATGAATCTGGCTCCAGGGAGAAGGTAAGAGCAGTCTTTAATCACAACGTGCATATGCAAATAGCAACTGCTCCAGTGCACAGAAACACTTTGTTCCCTTTAGTAGGTTAAATATGCCTCTCCACAAATGTGTTAACATCCTTCCTTTGCTTAGCAAATCCTCTTTTCATGATCTGTTCAAAGGTAAACTTTATCCCCAGGTTGGATTATCATAACCTCCATATCTATGTGCATGTATTAAGCTCATCTCTCCCATCTTAAAAAGAAATTACTCTTCAGGCCCCACATTCACCTCAAATATCAACTAATTTTTCTCTTTGCTTTCATAGTCAAACATCTTTAACAAGTCATTTACATTGTCTGTCTGAAAACTTTATTCATGCTTTTAATGATTTTCCTGATACTGAGTCTCCTTTGGAGGTTTTTTCTTGGCCAACTCTTAAATGTTGATGTTTCTCCAAGCATTCAGGTAGGTTCTCTTCTAATGCTATGCAGTCTTCTTTTTTTCTTATTTTTTTTTTAACTTTTAATTTTATGTTGGAGTATAGCCAATGAACAATGTTGTAATAATTTCAGGTGGACAGCAAAGGGACTCAGCCATATAATACATATATCCATTCCCCTCTAAACTCCTCTTCCATCCATTCTTGAAGAACTGTCTAAAGGCTTATCACAGACAAATCAGCACTTCCATATTTTGCAGCATGTATGAGTCCAGGGACTATATACATTGTCTATGAGAGAGACACTTTTACTAGAATGGCCCAAAGATACTTAAAACTTAACATCTCTACAACAAAAAAAAGAAAGAAAGAAAGAAAGGAACTAAAGCCCTTTCCCCAGCCCCTGAGTTCCACAGCTTGGCTATTCTATCTCAGAGAACACCATCATTGTCTACTATGGATTATCCAAAATGTCGCTCATATAATTGGTCACCAAACCTACTGATTTTACATCCTAAAATACAGTAAGTTCCCTACTTACAAACAAGTTCCATTCCGAGAGCACATCCATTAGTCCAATTTGTTTATAAATCCAATGAAGTTAGCCTGGATACCCAACTAACACAATAGGCTACATAGTACTGTACTGAAGTAGGTTTATAATACTTTTCACACAAATAATACATAAAAAACAAGCAAACACAAAAATAAAGAAAACGTTTTTAATCTTAGGGTACAGTACCTTGAAAAGAACAGTGGCTGGCACAGAGTGGCCAGGCAAGAAGAGTTACTAAGTGGAGGAGGAAGGGAGGTGGGAAATGGTAGAGCCGAAGAATTTCACGCACACTTGATGGTATTTGCAGGGGACTTGCTGTGGTTTCCAAGTATCTCCATATCTCACAAGTCTACCTGCCTGTATAGTGCTTCTCATAGCAATACTTCTACCTGGTCTTATCCCTATAACCACTTCTTAACAGGTTCTCCAGCCCTCAGTAAATTCCACTGTAGAACATCCTTCCTTCATTCTAAAACACGAATTTGATCAAGGTACACATTTGCTTAAAAGTACTTTAGGATAAGTCCAAACTCCTTCAGAGGATTTAAGAGAACCTTCGTGATCTGGGACCTCCAGATTCACGTCTCGCTTTCCTCCTCATTCTGTATCCCTCTCTCCTGTATTCTGTCACACTCTCTAGCCTCCAGCCATAAAAACAATCTTTTGTTTTTCTCAATACATCTTTCTCTAGCCTCCAATCGTTTACATAGGATGCTTTATCTTTTCACAGTACCCTCTCCCCACTCAACCTTACCTTTGCTCCCTTCCAATATCGATTCAGCATTCATGTCACAGCTCAGACATCCGTTTCTCTAAGAAATTTTCGGTATGGCTCCTGCCCACCATCATTAAGTCTGTTAGGCACCTCCCTGTCTCTCAGAACCCGTACTTCTCCTCCCACAGCATGTATCACATGGTACTTTAATTGCCTGCATCCTCATCTAAATCACTCCTAATTGGCTACCACTGCTGTTATTCAGTCACTAAGTCGTGTCTATCTCTGTGACTCCCTGGACTTCAGCCTTCCAGGCTCCTTTGTCCATGGGATTTCCTAGACAAGAATACTGGAGTGGGTTGCCATTTCCTTCTTTAGAGGATCTTCCTGACCCAGGGACTGAACCCGGGTCTCTTGCTTGGCAGGTGAATTCTTTATCACTGAGCCACCTGGGAAACCCTACATAATTGGCATATTTGGTGAAATCAGAACGTATGTTTATAATGGTTTGTCATGTATCCCTTAAGTCTATTGTATCACCTGGCACATAACTGGTGATATAATAGGTCAATAAATAAGTATAAAATAAATGGAAGAATGGCATCTATCTGTCTGCACTTCAAAGGAAATTGATCAAAGAAATCCCTTCTTTTTGTCTCATTCAAACTAACTGGTACTGATTGTTAAATAAATGATCAGTTTATAGGCCAAGATCTATTGAAATAACTTGAAAAAACTAAAAATCCAAAGAGGCATGATTTACCCAAAAAGTCACTATTGTATGGTTATTGTCATTGTTTTTGCCGTTTTCTAAATTAGTTTGGTTTCTTTGGCTGAATCTGGTAATTTGGGATGAGGGAGGTATTGAATGATAATGTTCATAACGAGATGTTCAAAATGCTAATTGAAGTGTAAGCTTCAAAATCATGGCTTTCTATGAGTTCTTATTCCATGCAGGTAACTGCTTTCCTTTTCCTATATCTCTCCACCATCTGTATTTTGAAGCCCACCTTGAAATGTGTTAACTTTGCCTCTGCTTCGCTTTCCTCAGAACCCACATGCATGTCATATGCATTTCATCCCCCCTCTAGCAAATCTCTAGAAAATTGGAATGGAACTTTTAAAAGGATACAAATCATTGTAGGTTTGGCATCTCCCACATCATCCATTTCGGTTGATTTGCTATTAGCATCTGTGATGAGGCTTGGAGGTGGCTGCCAAACCTTGAATGTCACTGAGATGAAATTTAGCTGGTGGGGCTGAAGCCAGGCTTATTACTGTTCAGTTTGTGAAGCGTCATGATTGTCCTCTCTTGTTAGCGTGCCTCCGTTTGAGCACAAAAAGCATAGATTGCTTTGCAAAATCTATCTTAATTAATCATAAATAGTGCCTGATGGGAAGATTTCTGCTTTCATCTCAGTTAAATAAAACACAATCACTAAATCCTTTTCTTGCTCCAGGTTTTCACAGTATTGTGCAGGTTGCCTCCTTACATATTTGAGATGCTGGAGGTCTAATCACATCAGTGTGTTACTGATAGCCTCATTAGGCTGCACCATCAAGAACTGTTCCCAGCCCCTTCTCCAGCAGCAGAGCCAAGTCCCTATGAGTTAAATGGGGACACTGGAATGGCGAAACAATTCCACTCCTTCCCAGCAGCTAATTAAGGAGAGGAAAGCATTGTGCTAAAGACTTCAGTGAGTTTGCCTTGCAGCTCTTCAAGGGTGACCTTGTAGCAAATGGTGAAAGAACTGAAGAGAGTCACTGTTGCGTGGTAAATGATCATCAGGAAAGTTCAAATGCTACCGAATGGGGTGGCTAAGTGTGCTAGAATGAGCTTGCTTTCTTCTCTGCCCCTTGGAAGTCACAAAATTTCCTTTCTGTGCAAATACAGAAAGCAAATAATGAAGAATGTTAACAGTCTACTTCAAAGGACAATATATAATCAGCCTGTTGCACCAGTCATATAAATGCTACCTATTGGGGCTTAAATACAGCAGTTTGCCATGGACACCCATGTCATATAATGGGCCTGTGTATGTGCATAATAAGCAGTGTAATTGCTAGCCTATTGACAAGAACTAAAAAGAAAAGCTAAATATTCAATTTCCTATCTTTTCTTGCAGCTTCAGTTAAGATTCTCTGAAACAGTTCTGATCAATGAGATACATGGAGAAATCTGCTGAGACCTCCTGCTCTTCCATCCTCTTCCTGCCTGGATTAAGGATATGCAGGAGCACTTGGGACCAGAAAGACAAAAGCTACATGCTGAGGATGGCACGTTAGGAAAACAGAAGAAGTTTAATTTCTTGATGCATCTGGATTAGCCTTACAAACCCTGGATTTCCTAAGTCCAGATCTCTTAGTGCATAACATAAACTCCTATGTGTTTAAGATTCATCAGGGTCATGATTCAGATGTCAGAATCCAATCCTTTCTGATGGAGAACACAAATGACTCATGATTACTTTCTGCATTTCTTTCAAAAGAGTACCATGTAAAAACAGATCAGACTTAATTCATCTCTTGTTTTGAAAAAAATACAATGGCTGCTCAAGATTTAGGAATGAATGTCCTAAGGACCTTATTTAATTCTCAAATTCACACATACCACTTGTATTAGTCAAAGTCTAGTCAGGAAAACCAAAACGACCCTATGTACTTATCAGAGGGAATTTAACATAGGAGATTTAATATGCAGAAAGAAGAGGCAACACTGAGGTGACCCCGAGACAACAGCAGAGAGCAGCTACTATTCCTAAAGTTGGAGGGATGAAAGGGAATAGGCAGGTGTGAGCAAAACTTTAGAGTCCAGAGGAGGAGTCTCAAAGAGTTGGTGGTCAGATCTTGAAAAGGAGACACCTCCAGGGAAGAGAACACATTTAGGAGTTCAGGCACAGACCTCAGAGGAGGTGGCGTGCCACCACATCAAGGTGGTACCTTGAAGAGGAGGTGATGAGGCTTGTTCTAGGAGTGCTGAAAGATGCTGGTTACCCTGCTGCAGCCAGGGTAACCCGTACAACCTGAAGAACTGCTGCTGCTCGGGTGATGCTGCTGGGGCCAAGAGCACGTAGGAAAAAGAAAGTATCTTCTCAGCCCCTCTTTCTCCCTTCCACTCTCTTTATACTGCTTCCTATTGGCCAAACCTAACAGGGAACAGCTGAAGAGAGTCTGATAAATGCAGTTACCAGTGTTCGAGCTCCAGCATCCCATCTGAGAACAGAGAGTAATGTGGTAGATTAGGAACTGTGACAATATAGGCAAAGGACTAGCGCAGTAGAAAATGCAGTAAAGAACAACTGAAGCATTAAAGTGAGTCCACAGTGGCAGTATTAACGGAACAAAGGCTATTTTTGAAAGTATCAGACAATTCTTCCATAAAATCAAAATTCTACTTTTCCAGTTAAAAATGGCTAGTAATTTTAAAAAATTATCAATATTATTTTCCTCATTTTTTTCAAAATTAATGCATAGTCATTGTAGGACGATCAGAAATAGCTAAACAAAAAATAGAAAATAAAAACTACCTTAAATGTTATCATTTATATTTCTGATATAAATATTGTCAGAAGTTCTACATTTTTAATAACAGATAATATTTATGACAACCCATTAAGCTTTTAAATGCTTAGCACACAGTCTATCTTTTAATTCTCAAAACAACCTTATGAGTTAGGTCCCTCCGCCATCAGCCAACAGAAAGTAAAAGTGAAAAGAAAGTGAAAGTCACTCAGTCATGTCCAACTCTTTGCAACCCCATGGACTATATAGTCCATGGAATTCTCTAGGCCAGAATACTGGAGTGGGTAGCCTTTCCCTTCTCCAGAGGATCTTCCCAACCCAGGGATCGAACCCAGGTCTCCTGCATTGCAGGTGGATTCTTTACCAGCTGAGCCACAAGGGAAGGCCCAGCCAACAGATAAATCACCAAAAAAAACCAAGACTTGAATTGTGCACTGTGAAATAATAAGAAATGCATATATGGTATCTGCCTCTAATCCCTGACACAGAGTTTTCCTAGGAACTAACAAGGTTTTAACTCATGTAAATAGGGGGGTTCGGAGAATCTTTTATTCCAACATTTAGTCTCTGACCCCAGTTCCTGACATGGGGTTCCTAAATCCTTGGAACTTCCTTCATGACAGCAGTATCTTTTCTACTAATGAAGAGACCCTTTCTGAGTTTCTGGATAAGGGTTGGGTCAGCAGAAAGACTAGGTTTCCAAAGTGCTACAGTGATAAAGAATCCCCCTCACTGCAGGAGACTCAAGAGATGAGGGTTCAATCCCTGGGTCAGGAAGAGCACCTTGAGAAGGAAATGGCAATCCACTTCAGTATTCTTGCCTGGAAAATTCCATGGATAGAGGAGCCTGGCAGCCTACAGTTTATAAGGTCGCAAAAGACTGGGCCACGATTGAGCAGCTGAACACCCACACAAGCCCCAGAAAGAACAAGCTATAATTATAAGTCTGGAATTTTCAAGCCCATCTCCCATTCTCCAGAGAAGGGGAAAAGGGCTAGAAATGGAGTTAATGATCAATTATGCCTACGTGATGAAGCTACCATAAGAATCCCACTAGTACAGTGATTGGGGAGTTTCTGGGTTGGCCATCATATGTATTGGGTTGGCCAAAAAGCTTGTTCAGGTTTTAACATGATGTTAAGGAAAAACCCAAACAAACTTTTGGACCAATCCAACATGCCAGGAGGTTTGCACATCCCAACTCCACAGGGACAGAAGCTCCTGCTCTTAGGACCCTTCCACACCTCACTCTATGCATCTCTTCATCTGAATATGATTTATATCCTTTATGATATAAGAAACTGCTAGATATAAGTACTTCCCTAAGTTCTGTAAGCTCTTCTAGCAAATAATTAAAACTAAGAAAGAGATCACAGGAATCTCCAGTTTGTAGCCAAGTCAGTTAGAAGTTGTAGGCACCTAGGGACCTACTTCTCAGGATTAGCATCTGGAGTAGGAGGCAGTCTTGTGGAACTGAGCTCTTAACCTATGGGTCTGTGTTAACTCTGCTTATCGTGCATTAAGTTGAATTGTAAAACACCCTAGCTAGTGTCACAGGTTTGCTTGATGTGGAAAAAAACCTCACACAATTGATGTCAAAACTGTTGTGAGTGTGGCAGTAGAGTGAGAGCACAGAAGTTATGGTGTCTTAAAGTCCAGAGAGATGAAGTGCCCTTCTTTAGCTGGTATTACAACTCACCTTACAACAAAGCAGGCCTGTACTCCCCGAGAATGGCCTTCATCTAAAGGATAAACCTTGAGCTAGCACCAGACTTGATCCCAATGTCTTTCCAAGGACAACAGTAGCATTTAATTATGTGTCTTTTCCCATAAGCCACACTCATCTCCTTTCTCTGCTTCTCCTGGCTATTAGTTGATAGTCAAGTTCCTTCAGGGGCTTTTGTCATTTCACTTCTCAGAAAGACTTTTCCTTCTCATAAAACAAATTGCCAGCTGGCCAGTCTTTCCTGACTTTCTCTTCCACTACATTTCATAAGAATTCTGACTTGCAGGTGGCACTCATTCTGCCCTCTTGGACTGATGTAACTATTACCCCCTTATTTCAATGTTTTTTTTAAATATTAATAGAAATTCAGAAACAACTGTCTATGAACTGTTCTTAGACAACTGTTCAATGTCTATGAGCAAATTGCCACATTTACCAGAACAAAATGATCAGTTTCTATGACCTTGTTAATCTCTTTTTTCTCTAATTCAGAAGTTTATTTACATTTCCACAAATAGTTTGAATTGCTCTTTCAGAGTTAACATTTATATAAGTATTTATATTCCCAAATTTCAACAAACAATGTGTGATTTTGAAGCATTACAAAATTATATATCACACATTGCAGATAGAAAAAAGTTGTGAAAACTAAATGAACAATATATTTCTCTTTTACTTCTTTTTTTTTTTTTGGCCATGCTGCACAGCATGTGAGATCTTAATTCCCCAACCAGGGATTGAACCCGTGACCCTGCAGTGGAAGCATGGAGTCTTAATCACTGGACTACCAGGGAAGTCCCTGACTAATGTATTTCCAAGAGCATTCTGAATGATGGTGAATCAGGTACCCTTTGTGAATTTAAGGATTTTATCAAAGGAAGTATGTAGTTTAATTTTATCAAAGGGAGGATATATCCATGATTATCTTACATTCAGATAATCACTGTGGGACAGAGGATCTGTGGATGCAATGCTGAATGCACTTTTGCAAGGTCTTATGGGTAGCATTGAGCTGAAGGGAATAAAAATGAAAATGACATACTAAAGTATGCTGATGAGACTCAGATTAAAAGCAGAGGCAATGTCTGCCAGAGAAGTCAAACTTATATGTCAGTAAACAGTAGAGAACACTGTTTTCAAACACCAGGAAACATTTATGTCATCATGGCATCTTATAATATAAAGTGAAGTCTATATCTACTTTTTGTGTTCTTGAATATTTTTGCTCAAGGTGACAGACACATGCAACAAGTCTTCATTGGTAATTTTCCAAGACGAATTTGCTTGTCTAAACGTGGAATTTTAGGACACATTAATCAATGTGTCTTAACAATTTCTACTTAGTTCCTGTATGTCCCACTTGCCACTAAAGTGAAAGTGAAAGTCACTAAGTTGTGTTCAACTTTTGCAACCCCATGGACTGTAGCTGGCCAAGTTCCTCTCTCCACAGAATTCTCCAGGCAAGAATACTGGGGTAGATTTCTATTCCGTTCACCAATGGGTCTTCCTGATCCAGGGACCAAACCCTCATATTCTGTGTCTCCTGCATTAGCAAGTGAATTCTTTACACTGAGCCTCCTGGGAAGCCCAAGATGAACTTCCATGAGATTACTAAGAAAATACAAAAACAAATTCCCTTAAATGAAGGTAATGGAAAAAAAGAGAAAAGATCTTTGAGGATTTGGGACAAGGGGTCATCATGAGGACACTCTGCAAGTTAAAAGAATCCTTCTTTATCTCACAAGCTAGTCCACCTTCTCAAAACAAGATAATTTGTCACTAGAATTGTCATACAAATTAAATCATAAGTTTAACAAGTGTTGGAGATTTGCCCAACACTGAATATGCAAAAGATAGATGGCAGAGGACCATGATAATAAATAAGAACATAAGGATGGAGAATATACTTCAGCAAACAAAAAGCTTAAACTAGGAAAGTCCCCTCACATTGTCAATATTAGGATTGGGACCATCAAGGAATCTGCCAGTGTGCAAATACAGGTCTTCATCAAACTTGCCAAGTTGAATAAGTGATAAAATGATGGTCAGATGATGGGTATGAATCCATTTCCATCAACCATCTGGATGTCTATGAAAAGTGACTTGAAAGAGTGTCTAATTGACATATCCCAATAAAAGATTACTAACTAACTGGGTATAGGCATCAAGAATCAGCGGGGCAGAAGCCGATTAAAATGCATCCTCAACTTGAAGACCAGGCAAGGGTTCTTTTTTTTTTTTTTTTTTTCTGTTCTTCAGTTTGGATCTCAGCACAATTTTTATATTCCCCTGACGGCAGTGATCCAAGAAGGTGCATTACCACTTTTATTAGACATACTCCATCCTCTGAATGGTTTTGGCTCTGAATGCACCCTAAGGAACTTAAATCTAACACTTTAAGTGGTTCAGTTTAGTTCAGTTCAGTCACTCAGTTGTGTCCAACTCTTTGCGACCCCATGAATTGCAGCACACCAGGCCTTCCTGTCCATCACTAACTCACGAAGTACACTCAAACTCACGTCCATCAAGTCCGTGATGCCATCCAGCCATATCTTCCTCTGTCGTCCCCCTCTCCTCCTGCCCCGAATCCCTCCCAGCATCAGAGTCTTTTCAGGTCAGTTCAGTTCAGTCGCTCAGTTGTGTCTGACTCTTTGCAACCCCATGAATCGCAGCACGTCAGGCCTCCCTGTCCATCACCAACTCCCGGAGTTCACTCAAGAT